>NC_138553.1:80199503-80345113 GCF_964273705.1 Natrix helvetica | reverse complement strand
GCATTATAAAGTGGTATTAACACTTCATGTGATCTTGATTCTATCCCTCTGTTGATGCAGCCTAGAACCTTGTGTTGGCTTTTTTGGCAGCTGCTGCACACGGCTGGCTCCTATTTAAATGGTTGTCCACTAGGATCCAAGATCCCTCTCCCAGTTACTACTATTGAGCAAGGTACCACCTATTCTGTACCAGTGCATTTCATTTTTCTGGCTTAAATGTAGAACCTTACTCTTTTCATGCTCCATGAGCTTTCTCAGCCTGTGTTGTTGTTCAGTACACTAAGTTGTGTCCCCCTTTACGCAACTTCATGGATCACGGAACGCCAGGTTCTCCCTTGTCCTCCACTGTCTCCTGGAGGTTTGTCCAAATTCATGATCATTGAGTCAATGAACCTATCCCACCATCTCAACCTCTGCCTTCTCCTTCTCCTTTTGCCTTTCATCGTTCCCAAAATCAAGGTCTTCTCCAGAAGTGGTATTCAGCCGGTTTGGACAGGTTCGGTCGAACCGGTGGTGGCGACTGCCCGCCCACCAGCCCGGGTGCAATTCCGTCCTATATCACTGTGTTTTTGACGTGGACGGCACATGAGAGCGAAGTGCTGTGTTTTTGTGACGTTGCATGCATGCACGGATGGCGCGAGAGAAAGAGCGAAGCAAGTGTGTGCATGCTCGCATTTCTGATGCTGGGCGAACCGGTAGTAACAGTAAATGAATCCCACCTCTGGTCTTCTCCAAGGAGATCTCTCTTCTCACTTGGTGGCTACAGTATTTGACCTTCAGCTTCAGTATCTGTCCTTCCAGAGAACAATCAGGCCGGCTGATTTCCTTTAAGATCAACTGATTTGGTCTCTTTGAAGTCCAAGTGACTCTCTCAAAAGTCTTCTCCACCACCACAATTTGAAAGCATTTTCAAATACCCATCAGGCGTTAATCTGATGCAGTTAACCAACTTTCCCCTTTGTATATTTTACACGTACACAAATATATTTACGGATACCCTTTTGGAGACATCCATGTGTCCTATTGCCTGGCTGTTTTTGTTCCTGCTCGTCCAACAATCTTAACAGCTGTCGGACGGAGGAGCAGGCCCCTTAACAGCCAGAGAAATGATTGAAGCCTGGGAAACAGGCCCCTTTGTCAATCAACAGGAGTGCTGATGTACCCCCAGCTTATCAAGTACTTGGGGGAGGAAGCTTGGCAGCACAAGGGAACTAACAGTCAAGGACTTTATAAGCCAGCCATCAGCACCCCAATCTACATATAAAAAGCTGCCCACAACAAACGTCATATGGCAGGGGTGTCCAAACTTGGGAACTTTAAGACTTGTGGACTTCAACTCCCAGAATTCCCCAGCCAGCATGGCAGCATGCAATCATTCACATTCATATTCTCTCTCTCTGTCTCTCTCTCTGCATTCTGGGAGTTGAAGTCCACAAGTCTTAAAGTTCCCAAGTTTGGACACCCCTGCCATATAAATATCACACAAAGAACAAATCAAACCTCACAGAGAAATTCCCTGAGGGTGAACTTCTGGAAAGCTCAAGACAAAACCTCTGGTCCCGTTTACTGACCCAGATTGGATCCTGCAACTTTATCGCAATACAAGTATATTGGCCTTCATCCGTGTCCCACTCTTGCAATATTTATAAAGAAAGATAAGATGGCTCCGTTTGATTATTTTGAAAACCCTTAGCCTCCTCCTGGGTCAAATTAGCAGGGTATAACTCAAAAGTCCAAAACAGAAGGTACGGGAAAAAAACATCTTATCAGCTTATCTATATTTTGATATTGAAATAGTTCAACAGATAAGAGCCACTAAAGAGATGGGAGTACCAGACCATCTTATTTGTCTCTTCAGAAACCTATATGCGGGTCAAGAAGCAACAGTGAAAACTGGACACGGAACCACTGATTGGTTCAAAATTGGGAAAGGAGCCCGGCAAGGTTATGTATACTGTCTCCCTGCCTATTTAATTTATATGCAGAGCACATCATGAAAAAGGCAGGACTAGACGAATCAAAAGTTGGAATTAAGATTGCCGGGAGAAATATCAACAACCTCGGATATGCAGACGATACTTTCTAATGGCAGAAAGTGAAGAGGAACTAAAAAGCCTCCTGATGCGGGTGAAGGAGGAGAGTGCAAAAGTTGGCTTGAAACTCAACATTAAGAAAAACTAAGATCATGGCATCCGGCTCTCTCAATTCCTGGCAAATAGATGGGGAATAAATAAATGGAAGTAGTGACAGATTTTATTTTCCTGGGCTCCAAGATCACCGCAGATGGGGACTGCAGCCAAGGAATTAAAAGATGCTTGCTCCTGGGGAGGAAAGCGGTGGTAAATCTAGACAGCAAACTAAAAAGCAGAGACGTCACCCTGCCAATCAAAAGTGCGTATAGTCAAGGCTACGGTTTTCCCAGTTGCAATGGATGGCTGTGAAGGTTGGACCATAAGAAAGGCTGAGCGCCAAAGAATGGAGGCCTTTGAACTCTGGTGCTGGAGAAGAAGACTCCTGCATTGAATCCCTTGGACTGCAAGGCCATCCAAGCGGTCAGTCCTAGAGGAGATCAACCCAGACTGCTCTTTAGAAGGCCAGATCCTGAAGAGGAAACTCAAAGACTTTGGCCACCTGATGAGAAGGAAGAAGGACTCCCTGGAGAAGAGCTTCATGCTGGGAAAGACGCAGGGCAAAAGAAGAAGAAAGGGACGGCAGAGAAGGAGGTGGCTGGATGGAGTCACTGAAGCAGTCGGCGTGAGTTTAAATGGACTCCAGAGGATGGCAGAGGACAGGAAGGCCTGGAGGAACATTGTCCATGGGGTCGCAATGGATCGGACACGACTTTGCAACTAACAACTGAAGTACGTTCAGTGGTCGCCTTGATGGAAAAAAATATCTTTTCTGTTGTCAGCCACCTCATTTCAGAAAAATATATAAACATTTGAATACAATTCAAGGACATAATATATCTTCAAGCAAAACAGACGTATAACGGAGCTCATGTTTACAAACGGTCTCTAATCCCGGGGACCAGGAAGGTGGAGAATGGGCTCTTAAGACCATTATGCTTCTTGCATAAAGTGG
Source organism: Natrix helvetica (assembly GCF_964273705.1). Lineage (NCBI taxonomy): Eukaryota > Metazoa > Chordata > Lepidosauria > Squamata > Natricidae > Natrix > Natrix helvetica. The sequence continues at coordinate 80,342,029 of NC_138553.1, read as the reverse complement.
AGTTCAGAAAGAACAATATCAGTCAAAGGTAACACAATAGGCCTATTCTGCAGGAAGAAATGGAAATCCGATTCTTTTAGCGCAAAGATGGAAATAAATGGCTGGCAAGGATCAGACGAAAGGTAATCGTTTTCATACACTAAATCATCTTTCCTTTGTGGAAAAAAAATTAAGGTAATTTCAATGACCAATAAATAATGCATTCAATCACTTATGCAAGCAGAAGAGCCATTCAGGCTAGGAATGCAGAGAAAACAATTTCGACATATTTCTAGTTCTGAGTACACAACGTTAAGTACAAGTGCAGGCAAATAGTACATTCTTCAATAAGAACTTTTAACAGAAGAGTTTAACATAAGCACCGAAACGCAGCTAATCTTTCTATGATATCTTTCTATTTGATTTCTGAAGGCAAGTTGACCACTGATTTAATTGTCCTCACTGCCTGGAAATTTCTCCTTAGTTCTAGGTTGCTTCTCTCCTTGATTAGTTTCCATCCATTGTTTCTTGTTCTGCCTTGAGGTATTTTGGAGAATAGCTTGACCCCCTCTTCTTTGTGGTGGCCGCTCAAATAAGGCTTGGACGAAGACTCTGCATCGGAAGCAGAGATGGGGCCGAGGCTATCTGACAGTTATCAGCTGCCTTTGGAGCTAGGCAGCAGTAAGGCAGAAGAACAGCTGGAGCCTGTTCCCAGTGTGCGCATGCGCAGAGTGGCCAGATGAAGGGAACAGCTAAAGAACAGGGGTTGACATGGGAGGAAGGCCACAGGTGGACAATGAATGACCCCTCCCAGAGGAAATAAAAGAGGAGCGAATGGGGAGTGGAGTTTGCAGGAGACAATTAGTTTGCTTAAATTAGTTTGTGATTCTCCGAGACTCCTTGCCAAGTTCTGCAGATATCGGCCTGGCAGCTCTCCAAGCCAGAGAAGGTCTGTGACTGTAAATCCTCCCTCGAGAGACTTTGCTGGATGTGAATGAGCAGAATTCACGGTCAATTAATAAAATGGGTTTTTTGTCGGGACAAGAAATTTGCTTCATGCTCTTAGGAAGCCTGGGTCAGAACCGGTCGACCAAAATATGGAAAAGAAATAATAATTCTGGCAGTCATACTTTAAGAATTATGTTCCCTTGAACAGGGTCAGAAAAGAGCAACAATCAGGATACTAAAAATAAGACTTTTTTTTTAAAGAGACCCAGAAAGATAGAAAAGTTGAGGAGAGGCAAGCGAAAGGAAATATAATAGCCTTCTCTAAAAACCCTAAAAAAGATGTCAAGATTTGTTCTCTTACGTTCCAGTAATGGATTAGGAAGATGGATGCTGTCTGAACATTAGAAAAGACTTTTTAGCAGTAAACGATGCTTGAGGGTGGAACCAATTACTTAGAAATATGGGTTCCTTTTCATTGGATGTGCTTGAGCAAAGATCAGTGAGCCATCTTTTGGAGCTCTTTAATTTGGGCTCCTTCCGATGGGCGCAGGAGAGGGGTGTCTCTTTGAGTAAAGTAGGAGTTGCTTTGATTCAGGCTTCTAGTTCTTTCAAACAATATTCTCCATAAGCAACGTTGAGTTGGAATCGAACAGGTTCAAACTGGCTAAAGACAAGAACTATAACAGAAAAAAAACATAATGATGAATGTATTAAGTAAGAATAAGGTAAAGGTTCCCCTCGCACGTACGTGCTAGTCGTTCCTCACTCTAGGGGCGGTGCTCATCTCCGTTTCAAAGCCGAAGAGCCAGCGCTGTCCGAAGACGTCTCCGTGGTCATGTGGCCGGCATGATTAAACACTGAAGACGCACAGAACGCTGTTACCTTCCCACCAAAGGTGGTTCCTATTTTTCTACTTGCATTTTTACATGCTTTCGAACTGCTAGGTTGGCAGAAGGAATGGGAGCTCACTCCCTTGTGCGGAGCTAGGGATTCACACCGCCAAACTGCCGACCTTTCTGATTGACAAGCTCAGCGTCTTAGCCACTGAGCCACCGAGTCCCCTTATGTAAGAATATAAAAATAATAAAAATGGTGAACTATAGAAGGAAAACAAAGTTGAAGTTCCAAAACCCTTTGTTGTTATTGTAATCAACTCGTAGAAAATTTATCACGAATTCAATCCCTAATCACCCTAGCTTTTATATATATTATTTTTTTCCATTTTTATTTTTATCATTATTAATCATCACACAATCTGCCAGCTGTTCGGATTAGATTTGGCATTTTTGTCTATCTATCGAGTCCTTACCAAGGACCCTGGGGGAGGCATATCTGCCTGTTTGATGATGTTACAGATATCATTGCAGGATGGAAGCTGTTTCCAGTAAAACTGCCTTCTGCAATTGACTGATGGGAGAATTTGTCAATTCCTATGGTGTTTAAGTAGTGCTTCACTTCTTTTGGGACTGCACCCAAGGCGCTTATTATTGTTGTTGTTGATGATATTATTATATACTTTATTCATTAAACATGAAACTCAGCCAACTGAACATTCAAAACTGCACTACAAATACCAGTGACTGGTGCTAATGGTTGATACGGTTTGCTGCCAGCGTCCTAGGTATCAACCAAGGACCTTCTTAAAATATAAGATGTTCCGAGTAGCGCTGTTTTTTGCAGTTCCGCTGGTGTTATTGCAGGAAGCTGCAATTTGTGGATGTATCTTGTAAAATTCTTGGACATGGTGCCAAGCGCCCCGATGACAACGGGTATCACTGCTACATGCTTCATCCATAATCATGTAGTTTCGATGGCCAGGTCACGATATTTCATTATTTTTTCTAGTTCTAATATTATTATTATTATGTGGTTAATCTTTGGTGAGATTCACAGCCTTTGGGGCTGGTTGGTAGCTCAACAGCTCAAGTCCTAACCAAGGACCTAGGAACTGTTAAGGTAACGTCGGAGGATATAAGCTGTTCCAAGTAGGGTGGTTTTTTGTAGAGTCAGAATGTTCAAGTCAGGTAAATTTAGAATTTCCAAATAGCGAGGGAGCCCTTTAGGTATTGCTCCAAGGGCTCCAATTACAATTGGGACAACACACGATTTCTTTTTCCACAGTCGCTCAACCTCAATTTGCAAGTCCCGGTATTTTATGATTTTTTTCTTGCTGTTTATCTTCAATTCGCGCATCACCAGGTCACCGTTGCAATCTCAACGAAGCATACTTTTTTCTTTTCAATTATTGTTATGTCAGGTGTGTTGTAGGCCAAGTGCCTGTCAGTCATTATTATTATTAGTAGTAGTAGTAGTAGTAGCCAAGAGCAATTCTGACTTAAATTTATTCCAATATACCCGTGATGGCGAACCTCGGTGGGCATGCACACCGTCGCCAGCTGCTTTTCATGTTTCCGGCGAGCGCATGCATGCCAGCCATTCTTGTCTTTGCGCCCTGGAGTGGCCAGTGCGCATGCGTGCGTGAGCCATCTGGCCTTTGGGTTTCCAGCGCTCTGGGGTGCACAAAGACCAGCTGGCCAGACGCATTCCGCCCTGCACATGTTCCCTGCCCCCGTTTTGGCTTCCAGCAGGAGGCTTTTCAGGCCCAAAACGGGGCATGGGAGAGGGGGGGGATGGACAGACCATCGCGATCTCCACAGTTTCTCCCCGGTGCTCCCAGGCTTTCTCCTCCATTCCTGCCTCCTGCGCCATGAAGGCCTCGCAGCAGAGACCCAAAAACCAGCGGAGCAAGCACGGTGGACCTGGGCTGGCCAACGGCTGGCGCGCCCGCAGAGAGGGCTCCGTGTGCAAACTGTGGCACGGGTGCCAAAGGGTTCGTCAACAGGGGTCTAGATTCTAGAATGTTGTACATTTCTAAGCTAACCTTTTGGACTAAGGAAGTTGGAGTTCACCCATCCTCAAGTTGCCAAGGTTGAGAAACACTGTTCTATGTGAAGGACTTGGCTACCCATTGAAAAAATAATAATTCCGTGTTAGAGAAGACAGGAGACCAGGGCGTGGCACAGGTTGGAACTCTTCTCTACTGATCAACTCCCACTGTCCCTGCCCCATATGTTTGCCATCCTGAATTTAATAAGGGGGGAGGGAGGAGCATGGCAAGTGTACTGCCAAAAAGGACGCACCCAGGATGAAAGATAAGGATGTGACCAGGATGGATTTGCGTGGAACTGTGCCATCACAGCAGCTGCGCACAATTATGGCTATGTAGTTTAAAAAAAAAAAAAAAAAAAAACCTCTGTTAATAATCACAGCATGTTGGCTGGATTATCTGCTAAATAATTAATGCCCCATATTATTGTCAGCAGGTGCTTCTACAATTAACCTCTGGCTATTTAATTGGCTAATTTCCGCCAAGATGAAGCACTGGCCATCCTTAAGCATGAACCCAGCAGAGAACAAGGAAAATTCTGTCCAGCTGAGGACTGTAAGAAAAATATACACTAATACAATACAATAATACAATAGCAGAGTTGGAAGGGACCTTGGAGGTCTTCTAGTCCAACCCCCTGCCTAGGCAGGAAACCCTATATCCGCGTGTAATAAATTTTAAAGGCAGAGAGAATTTGGGTTCTAGATTCGGGAATCTTTGGTCCGTTCAGGTGGTGTCTGAAGCGCGCAGGTGGTTCTTTGACTTACAACAGTTCATTTAGTGACAGTTCAAAGTTACGACGGCACTGAAAAAAAGTGACGTATGACCATTGTTCACACTTATGACCATTTGCAGCATCCCCTTGGTCAGGTGAACAAAATTTAGCCATTTGGCAGCTGACTCATATTTATGACGGTGGCATTGTCCTGGAGTTACGGGATCCCCTTTTGCGACCTTCTGAGAAGAAACAGCAATGGGGAATCCATATTCACTTAAGCCATATTACTAAGTAGTTGATAACCCGGCGTTGCCCGAGTATTTATTTATAGGAGGAAGAAATACTGTGGGGGTAAGGCACCCCTAACACCCCTCGAGGGTGTGTGTGTTCTGTTAAGATACAGCCTGTTGTGCCTTAAAATGACTTCTACTGTACTGCTGTAAAATGGCTTCTACTGTACAGTGTAGTGGAGTTACCGTGGTAACGGCTTCACAGTACTCCACAAGGGGGCTCCTTCTGGTAAGTGGGAAAATCCAACATTAGAAATTATGTTTGGTCCGGACATTTCCCCCTTATAAATAAATACCCGGGCAGCGCCAGGTTATTGGCTAGTTACATTATAAAAACAAGGCAATATTAGGGGTTTTATACACAGTAAGAACATTACATCAAATGACAAATAACAGTATTTCAATAATCAACTGATGCGTGAATATTTAAATTTAGGAACTCACCAGATGCTCGTCTCGTGAATCGGTTAATCACTGGAGCTGAACAAAAAAGAAGAAAGATTGTGTTAGTAAAGCAAAATATACACAAACGGTTTTCTAAACTATGCAAATGCAGTTTTCAATCCATTGCAATTTTTAATGTAATTTTACGTAGATAAATTATCACAATTGATTTGCATCAGTGTCTGCTACAATTTAAAATTCTTCTGGGGTGCAATTGTTAAAACTGTTTTCTGGGGAGAGGGAAATAACTTTATGAAATTCAAAGGGAATGAGAAACAACTAATAGTTAAGCGGGAGGTTGGGTGAAACAGAAACTCAAACATGAAATTCCACTTTGATGTTCACTTCTCTTTTATCTCTCCAAGCAACACTTCCTGGTTTTCAAAACCTTCTTCCTTCACTGTATTTGAAAATGTCATCCCCCTACACTTTTCTCTGCAGAAGTTTTAATTGAAATATACAACGATCGACGGTTTGCCTCCAACACAAATTGATGGTCTCAAAAACCTGCCATGAGATCGGAAAGCCACATGAGGTAATCCTCAACTTACGGCCGCAATTCAGCCCAAAATTGATGTTGCTAAGCGAGAAATTTCTTAAGTGAGTCTTGGCCCATTTGACGATCTTTCTTGCCACATTTTGTTAAGCGAATCGCTGCATTTGTGACGCAAGCAACCCCGTTGTTAAGTGAATCTGGATTCCCCGTCGACTTTGCTGGTCAGAGGTTCGCCAAAGGGGATCGCGCGACCCCGGGACGCTACAACAGTCAAAAAATAAGAGCCAGTGGCCGAGGGTCTGAATTTGGACCAAGTGACTGTGGGGATGCTGCGACAGTCGCAAGTGTGAAAAATGGTCATCGGTTTTTTTCAGTGCCGTCGTAATTTTGAACGGTCGCTAAGCGAAGTCGAGGACTACCTCTGCATTGTGATAAAATGGCTATTCTGACTCTACTTGAGGTCTGTGGGTGACACAGATAGCTGAAAAATTCTTGCAATATTCAATTATTAGGCCAAAGCAGACCTATTTCCTGAGGAAAAATGGAAATAACTAGACAAGGACCATTTGCAGAAATTCAATTGTAAACAAACCCTGGTTTGCTTCATGTTTGCTCGTCTCACAAATAAGGCCACTCCTAGCAGCTATATCAGAAATTCAAATCAGCAGATACACAGTATTCACTTGGAAATTGTGAATATTGACTTAAACAGCCAGATGCACTGTCTTGCATACGGCGAGACGCTAGCCTTTTTTGTGAAATAAATTTATTTATAAATCTGTTTATGACATTTAATTACAATATGGTAGTTATTTCCTAGAAGCAACGGTTGTGGCCCACCAGCGGGGCTGGTAGCAGATTCGGACAGTGAGGAGGTTGGGGGGGAACTGGGCCAGTCCTGGAGTCTGGGGAAGGCTCTGATAAGGGCTCTGTGTCGGAGGCAGAGAGGGGGCCAGGGCCGTCTGACAGTTATCAGCTGCCTTCAGAGTCAGACATCAGTGAGGCAGAGGAACAGCCGAGGAGCAGAGATTGGGCTGAAGAAACTCAAAGCTTTTCAGACGGTCGCAAAAGGGGATCATATGATCTGAGGATATTGCAACCATCATAAATACGAGTCAATTGGCAAGCCTCTGAATTTTTGATCACATGACCACAGGAATGCTACAACGGTCGTAAGGGTGAAAACGGCCATAAGTAACTTTTTCCAGGGCCGTTGTAACTTCAAGGGTGACTAAATGACAGACGAATGGTCGAGGGCTACCTGTATTTGGTATACAGGAGTTACTGTTCTGACCATGAAGCAAACTCCTGGTCCCGACAGAAAACCCCTTTTGTTAATTGACTGTGAATTCTGCTCATCCAGCAAAGTCTTTCAAGGGAGGATTTACGGTCACAGACCTTATCAGGCTTGGAGAGCTGCCAGGCCGATATCTGCAAAACTTGCAAGGAGTCTCAGAGAGTTACGAACCAATTAAGCGAACTAATTGTCCCCTGCAAACTCCACTCCCCTCTTGCTCCTCTTTTATTTCCTCTGGGAGGGGCCATTCATCGTCCACCTGTGGCCTTACTCCCAAGTCGCCCCCTGTTCTTTAGCTGTTTCCTTCATATGGCAGCTCTGTGCATGTGCACACTGGGAACAAGATCCAGCTGTTCCTCTGCCTCACTGATGTCTGACTCCGAAGGCAGCTGATAACTGTTCAATGGCCCTGGCCCCATCTCTGCTTCCGACACAGAGCACTCGTCAAGAGTCGTTCCCAGACTCCAGGACTGGCCCACGTTCCTCCCCAGCCTCCTCACTGTCCGAATCTGCTGCCAGCTCCGCTGACTGGCCACAACAGTTGTGATTTCATGAATCGACACCCACAGCCATGTCCTGAACAGAGCCCGTGACTTTGTTTCAAACGCTGGAGGTTGGAGAGGAATAATTGAGGCTGCCACAATAACAAAAGCCATTTGATGTTAACCAATTCAACAAGCTTCAGATATAATCTGAAATGAATTAAGGAGCTGCAGTAACGACGGTATAATGTTCTTCTGAACAGCGTTCATCTTGCAACCTAATAACTCAACACAGGGCCAAAGTGAGAGTTGCACGCATGAAAAACAACTGCAGAAAAACAAGCCAAGTATTTTGGTTCAGAGGGAATTGCTTTCTCTCCTGCTGTGAAGAATCACGAACAAAAACACGGTGAAAGAATAAATATTCCCTGCATTCTTGCTTCTGAAACAAGACCCCCTCAATCCTAAAACCATAAAAGGGAAAATGTCTCCAATTCGAGCTCAGTATTAAAAACAGAAGCCCGGGAATAATAGAGCTTTTTCTATCTTCTAACAATTTGGACAGAACCTGACCGGATCACTCAACTGCACACCTCAAAAAGGAGTAACCTAAAAGAAAAAGAGAAATCAAACAGTTCAGAACAGCAACAAACAGACATTTTATAGTGAAGTTTCTTCTTTTCTATTCTCTTTGGGGGGAAAGTCCATTTCTTTTTCCATATTTTATATAAATTCCTTGTCTTTTACTATTGACTGATTCAATGTCCATCTCCATTTTCTCTTTTGTCCTTTCCACTTAACTCCAATTGGATCATGATCTGCCCAAGGGTTTGCTTCTATTTCTACTTCTTGCACATTTGACTTTAACTGCGGTGACATCCAGATCATATCTGTTCTTGACCAGGACATATGTCTATTAGAATAAAATGAGCATTGATTTCTTTTAGGTTTTATTTCTTTCCATACATCTTGAATACCTATATCTTCCGCCATTTTAAAGAATGTTTTTGGAAGCCCAAAAACCATTTGTCCGTGATGAATTAAGGACACTTGCCTTGAACGGGGGGGGGGGGGGTTGGACTAGAAGACCTCCAACATCAATTCTAGCTCTGGGATTCTGTTACTAATAATGCAAAACTACTATAGTTATCTTGCCTCCCCTTGTGAGGATCCGTTGTCTGCTTCAGTCAATAGGTCAGTAACTGGTTTTATAAGAGGACTACAAAATATAAACCAACAAGGAGGGGATCGATCAGCTTATGCATTATTTTCATTTACATAACAATCATAACAACTGTCTGACCAGCTCAAAGTTTGACAACCTTCCATTCTTCTGAAGTTGATAAAATGAAGACCCAGATTGTTGGGGGCAATAGGCTGATTCTATAAATGCTTAGAGAGAGTTGTAAAGCACTGTGAAGCAGTATATAAGTTGGAGTGCTCTTGCTATTCATTCATTCCTGTCTTCTTCCATTCCTCCCTCCTCCTTCCTCTCTCCCTGATTCTTTTCTCATTCTCCTTCCTCGTGGCCCAGTGGTTTAGAATGTCGTATTGCAGGCTAACTCTGCCCACTGTCAGGAGTTCGATCCCGACTGGCTTAACATTGACTCAAGACCTCCATCCTTCCAAGGTTGGTAAAATGAGGACCCAGATTGTTGGGGGCAACATGCCAACTCTATAAACCACTTAGAGAGGGCTGTAAAGTACTGTGAAGCGGTGTATAAGTCTATGTGCTACTTCTGTTCCTTCATTTCTCTTGCCTCCGAGTTAACAACTCAAGATGTCCAGATATGGCCTGGAAGATTCCCTAATATCCTTCGATTGATGAAGGGATCACAAAAAATATGGAATTTGTTAGAGAGAAAAGCATACATAGCAAGCTGCTCCTTTTTTCCCCTCATATGTCTGAAGACTTTTTAATATGTACAAACATGCTTTTCTACCTCAGTCAGCTGCAATCTAGATTTGAGAAGCAAAAAACTTCTAAAATTCTGGGTTGTCCCTCTTCAAATTGCATGTCGGTGTCCCATAACACATCAAGCTCTCATCCCACATTGACAGGGAAGTAATGATGAAATAATCAGAGTTTAAAGGTAAAGGTAAAGGTTAAAGGTTCCCCTCGCACATATGTGCTAGTCGTTCCCGACTCTAGGGGGGGGTGCTCATCTCCGTTTCAAAGCCGAAGAGCCAGCGTGTCCAAAGATGTCTCCATGGTCATGTGGCTGGCATGACTAAATGCCGAAGGCGCACGGAACACAGTTCCTTTCCCACCAAAAGTGGTTCCTATTTATCTACTTGCATTTTTACATGCTTTCGAACTGCTAGGCTGACAGAAGCTGGGACAAGTAATGGGAGCTCACTCTGTTACGCGGCGCTAGGGATTTATTCGAACTGCCACACTGCTGACCTTTCTGATCGACAAGCTCAGCCACTGAGCCACCGTGTCAGAGTTTAGCCTAACCCTAACCCTCAGCCTAACCTTAATTAGACCATGGAATTAGACCACTGTGCTTAATTCCTGGAGGCAAATTCAATTTTATTTATTTTGCTCATTGGCCAGCAAAACACAGGTTTAAAAGGTAAAATTACCACCCTCTGAAGCAATAATTTAATGCCCTCTATATAGAACAAGAATGAGCTAAATTGCTTGAGCGCTAAGACATGATTCCAATATAATTAAGAAAGTGAGTGTGAGACTTAATGATGTAGTAGAAACTAAAATCCTAGAGTAGAATTAATTAGATCTTAAAAAGCGAAAGAGCTAAATGGGCCGAATAGAACGACTCCTTTTCTGCATTATTAAGGATGACTCTAGCGAGTGATAAATAATCAAAAGGAAAGTGTGTGTAAACAAACACGGATGGTTTAATTCACCAATTTGTATAAGCCAGGATGGTCGGTGTGATAGATCATGTCCACACTTAAAGGTTACATTAAACCGATTTAAGTCATGCCTGAGCACAGGAATCTTCTCAACAGTCTGCAAAAGGATCGGCAGAATTCAATAATTTAGTTTGTTTGTGCTACGTAGGGATTCTAGAGTGATCCCTCTTTTCACTCCACCCCCAGGTTCTATTACTCTTTCTCCTACACAGCCAGAGGTGGTAATCAGTTGGTTTGGACCAGCTCACCTGAACCGGTAGTAGAAATCACAAGTGGGCCCACCTACCCACCCGCCCTGGCTTTATGCTGTCCTATTTAGGCATGTTTTTGAGGCTGTGCGCAAGCGCGAAGCGAGCGTGTGCGGCGAACCAGTGGTAACAAATGTAAAACCCACCGCTGTGTCCAGCCATGGCTAACCTTTTGGCGGCCAAAAATTGCAGTTAATATTGGGAGGATTCCATAAAGGAAGTGATGCCACTTTGCCGGTAAGGGGGTTGGGACTTAAAAACATTATTTTGCAACTCTGGTGTGCTTATTTTAGGGCTCACTCTACCATTTCCATGCATTTCGGTTACTACAGAAGAAGAGGGCCACAGAGAGCCCAGTTCTGCCCTGTGTCAATCATCTCTTTCCACAATACAGTCTAAATTACTAATCTCAGTTAAGGCTCCATTTTTAACCCACTGCAAGCCTTTTGCCTCAGATTTCATAATACACTACATATTACTTATTTGTTACTAGGCCAAATATGCTTCAGGCAACAAGGCAATTCGCTTCTTACACCATCATTCTCTACTTTCTGTTTCAACGTACCACATGAAGTTACCAGCTAGCAAGCTGGAGACTTTCTGTTATAAATTCCAACCGCCAGAAATTGCACAAATAGTCCATATTACTGAGTTTGGACTGAGCATCTAATAAGTACGTGATCGTAGGCACCTTCGGTACAATTCTGAAGCATTTTTGCAAGTGATCTAATAAGACTGTTCCTTCCTTGCCATGGAAAAAGGAGGGAATGAAGGGAGGGAAGGAGGGAGGGAGGGAGGGAGGGAGGGAGGGAGGGAGGGAGGAAGGAAGGAAGGAAGGAAGGAAGGAAGGAAGGAAGGAAGGAAGGAAGGAGAGAGGGAAGTAAAGGTAGGTTAGGGTAGGCATGGGTAGATTTGGGTAGAGTAGGGTAGGGTAGAATAGAATAGAATACAGAACAGAATGCAGAATAGAATAATATAGAATAGGATAGGATAGGATAGGATAGGATAGGATAGAAGGGAAGGGAAGGGAAGAGAAACAGGACAGAAACAATGGAATGGCATAGCATGGCATAGCACAGAAGAACAGAACACAATAGAAATTTTACTGTCACTTTAAATATACACTAATCAGCCTAAATTAAAATGAAATTTCGTTGCATTCCGATGATTTGAACAGAGCCAAGAAGGACGGAAAAGAAGATTGGTAGTGACTTTGATTGCTTATAAAGTCATGCCATACAGATTGTTGAGCGGGTGTATTTGTATGACAGCTGGGATTTCCTCGCTCAGTTTAAAGCCATTGCAACCCTGATCTGCTCCATATTTGCTTTTTTTTTTTTTAAATGCATTTATTACCTGCCCTTCCTCTCCCCCCCTCCCACCTCCCCGCCCCGATGACTTTAAATCTCCTGGGACTGGCTTCCTGCCCCAGATCTCTTCCAACCACAATCCAGTTAAATCAATTATATAGAAACACAGCGTCTTGGTCCAAATTCACTTAATGTGACCGAGATAGAGGATTTAAATATCCAGGCCATTCCAAGCCTTCCCTACAAGGCATTTTCCTCCCTGCCCATTTTAATGGGAAGGAGAAATCTGCAAATATAAATATATCTATAAATATAAATATAAATATAAATATATCATCTATATCTATATCTATCTATATCTATCTATATCTATCATCTATCTATCTATCTATCATCTATCTATCTATCTATCTATCTATCTATCTATCTATCATCTATCTATCATCATTATCTATCTATCTATCTATCATCTATCTATCTATCTATCTATCATCTATCTATCATCTATCTATCTATCTATTTATTTATTTATTTATTATTAGCGTTTATATACCGCCCCCTCTCCCGAAAGGGACTCGGTATATCTATCTATATCTATCATCTATCTATCTATCTATCATCTATCTATCTATCTATCTATCTATCTATCTATCTATCTATCTATCTATCTATCTATCTATCTATCATCTATCTATCTATCTATCTATCTATCATCTATCTATCTATCATCTATCTATCATCTATCTATCTATCTATCTATCATCTATCTATCTATCTATCTATCTATCTATCTATCTATCTATCTATCTATCTATCTATCATCTATCTGTCTATCTATCTATCAAAATTCCTTTGAAGCTGCCCTCTCTGCTGATGGGCGCAACAAAACTCTCGAGGATTTGGGGGGGGGGGGATTTAACCCATTCGCTGGCATTCCCGACAAGGTTTTTTGGGGATGCCAGGGAAGGAATCGTATCGCCGAGAGAAACGGTAACAGCTCGAAAAGAAAAAGAAATTAGCTTTGATCGCAGAACTGACAGAAAAATGATGCTACCCCCTGCATCTCCCGTGCTGGGAAGGTAGTTTTTAAGAGCCAACAACTCCAGCTGTGCTTGTGATTGTAGCAAAAAAAGCCAAACAATTTGATTTATAGTGAGGTAAAATGGAGGCACGCGGGTGTCTCTCTCTCTCTCTCGTTTTAACAGGTCTGATCGCTACGGCTCATGAAACCGTGGGGTGTGTTTTTTTCAGCAGCGTGTCCCCTTCACTCGTTCAAAAGGGAAGCCGTTGCGTGCTATTGTTCCGTTGCTAGGATGCGACCGATGTGCGTCAGCGACAGGACCGAGCACCTATGGAACATGTTGCCGTCTTTGCTTGAAGGCCGAGCCACCCAAGTGGCAATCTAAATCAAGGAGTTGTTTCCTTTTCGGCATTCGGGAGGCGCCTTCGGATGGATCCCAAGGCTCACGCTGGAAGCCATTGCAATTGGTTTGCAATGGCTAGTTGGAACTCCGACCCCGTTTGCAGAATTAGCACCCAAAGGGTAGAAGGGGTTAGGTGAATATGCGGATAGGATAGGGATAAGGACTAGGATTAGGATTATCCTGGATGTTTATTGTCACTTTTTTTCTGCCATACATTCAAAAATGAAATTCTGATACTCACTCTCGAGTGTGTGTGTGTTGTGTGTGTACTCACATATATACATTCATATACATGCACACACACACATCTATATCTAGTTATCTCTATGTCTATCATCTTTTAATGACCTCAGTCTGGGCAACTGAATGGAGCTGAGGGTTTACTGGCCAGATGCCCTTCCCGTCCCCATTGCAGAGTTCTATTCAGCAGATATATTCACATTGTGCTCAGAGTGAGAAAGATCTGCCTCTACCTAGGATGGATCGATCGATCCATCGATCCATCATCTATTTATACACACACACACACACACACACACACACACACAGATAGAAACTAAGAGAGATAGCAAGAATGATGGGAAATCCAACCTTTCTTGGCACCCTGCAACCATCCACAATTGGTACTACCGGCAGGCAGCTGACACCAAAGTTACAACTCTTTAAAGATAAAAGGGCCATTTTGAAAATTGTTCCTGTGTTTTCATCACAGTTTCTTTTGCTGGTAACAACAGCATTACGTTTTGACTTTTTTCCCCCCCAGAAGGAAAACGTTTTCCCATTCAATTCTTAAGAGCAAAAAGTGTAGTCGCAGGTTTAAATTTAGCATGCATATTTTCACATAACAGGCTCAGAATTAACGTGACCATGATAGTATCTGGAATTAAGCGCTCTCTCATACTTCACGGCAAGCTAAAATATAATTTGAGCTTGAAATGCTGTAGCCAGTTTATTGAGAATAAGATGCATTAAATTCAATGGGGTTTCTTAATGAGAGCAGTCAGGATTATGCTGTTTACACGCTATTTGATAAACAGATGCTCAACCTAGCACATTTTATTCCAATACGCTTTCAAAGTCATGGATAATCCTTCAAGTATATGAACACATATAATATAGATAATTTTAAGTATGTTGCCCAACTACTGTACTTTACAAGCTCTTTGTAGTTTTTAAGCAGCAATTTTTCAGAACTTGGCAATGTGAAATACCCTATTTTAACAAATGAATGCTGTTATTAAAAAAAAGCCAATACAGTTCTAGGCTGCATAAACAGAGGGATAGAATCAAGACCACGTGAAGTGTTAATACCACTTTATAAGGCCTTGGTAAGGCCACACTTGGAATATGGCATTCAGTTTTGGTCACCATGATGTAGAAAAGATGTGGAGACTCTAGAAAGAGTGCAGAGAAGAGCAACAAAGATGATGAGGGGACTGGAGACTAAAACATATAAAGAACGGTTGCAGGAATTGAGTATGTCTAGTTTAATTAAAAGAAGGACCAGGGGAGACATGATAGCAGTCTTCCAATATCTCAGGGGTGGCCACAAAGAAGAGGGAGTCAAACTATTCTCCAAAGCACCTGAGGGTAGAACAAGAAGCAATGGGTGGAAACTAATCAAGGAGAGAAGCAACTTAGAACTGAGGAGAAATTTCCTGATAGTTAGAACAATTAATCAGTGGACAACTTTCCTCTAGGAGTTGTGAATGCTCCAACACTGGACATTTTAAAGAAGATTTTGGATATCCATTTGTCTGAAGTGGTGTAGGGTTTCCTGGCTAAGCAGGGGGTTGGACTAGAAGACCATCAAGGTCCCTTCCAACTCTGTCATTCTATTCTATTCTATTCTATTCTATTCTATTCTATTCTATTCTATTCTAAGGTTACTCTGCATAGTTTGAGATTATTATATTTCCATGCTATAACAATGCGGAATCAAAATGCTCGCAATCACTAACGTCAAACGATAGTGTTTTGCCCTGCTTACTGTCAACTTTTTTCAAAGTCTGGAAATCCACAAAGCGAAGACATCACAGTATATCTTGGTATCTTTGTGAGTCGATGGCGTTTCAAAGAAATACTATAGATTGGTCTTCTTACAAATTGCTTTTAGCACAAAAGCAACACAAAAGCAGCACAGTGGGAGTTTTGGGCACTCCCCTGGAAAGCAGTGCTGGAAAACAAGCATTTCACAACATTTACACACCATTCAAGAGAGACAATCCACAAGTCCAAAAGGGAACAAAAAAACCCCAAAACACCTCCCCTGCCAGCAATCAACACCCAAGATGAACACTGATTAACCCCAACATTAACCCAAAACCAACAATCAAGAAGTAAACAATACCCCCATCAAGGAATCCCCAACTCAGGCAAACAAACCAAGAAAAAAACAACTTAATCAAGGAATCCCCAAGATCACTCCCACCTACACCGACAGAGCAAGCTACTTATGAGAACAAGCACGGATGATGTTACCTAGTATGGTAATGAAACGTCTTTCCAAAAACCAGCAAGCCGAGAGAGCAGTTAACAACCTACAGAAAATGAGATATTTTAGGACAAGGCTTAGGCATCTAAAGACCATATATTTAAAGGGATCAAGGCTGAGAAATCCTATTCTAGGACACCAAGACAAACCAATAACAGCAACTATCGATTTTTGGGGTATCTGTCAACAAATCCTTAAAGAACACAGATGGGAAACTGACTTAGCAGGGACTTATTCATATTGAGCTCAGTGCCAACGGACTGGGAAGCACAAACGGTGACACCAATTTTTAATAAGAGACCCAGCTCCAGGAAATTTCAGTCTACATCCTGGCTTAATATTGGTTCCAGGCAAACTGGAGAAAACACTAATGAGGATTATTTAAAAACAACACCATACTCTAAGCATACAGAGGAACAAACTTTGCTGAAAGGTTAGGGATTTTTCTGTTGTTAGATCCTCAAAACCCCAAAACTTTAACCTTAAAACTGTCTACCGTGGACCTCACCCCATTCCTAAGAGGTCTGGAAGGGGGCATGCATAAGCGCCCCAGCCTGCCTACCGTCTCTGTCTTACTGTTCCCATTTATTTGTATTCATTTCTTATGTATTTACTTGTACCTGCTTATACTTATATATTAAGAACGCGGTGACTCGGTGGCTAAGACGCTGAGCTTGTCGATCAGAAAGGTGAGCAGTTCGGCGGTTCGAATCCCTAGTGCCGCATAACAGAGTGAGCTACTTGTCCCAGCTTCTGCCAACCTAGCATGTAAAAATGCAAGTAGAAAAATAGAGAAAGGTAACAGGTTTCATATGATCACGGAGAGGTCTTCAGACAGCACTGGCTCTTTGCCTTTGAAACGGAGATGAGCACCGCCCCCTAGAGTCGGGAAGGACTAGCACCATGATAGCAAACCTATGGCACGTGTGAATGGACGATGAATGGCCCCTCCAGGGGGAAATAAAAGAGGAGCGACAGGGGAGTGGAGTTTGCAGGAGACAATTAGTTCACTTAATTGGTTGGTGACTCTCCGAGACTCCTTGCCAAGTTTTGCAGATATCGGCCTGTGGCAGCTCTCCAAGCCAGAGAAGGTCTGTGACTGTAAATCCTCCCTGGAAAGACTTTGCTGGATGTGAATGAGCAGAATTCACAGTCAATTAATAAAAAGGGTTTAAAGGAGTTTGCTTCATGCTCTTGGGAAGCCTCGGTCAGAACAATGGGCCTCATTTTACCCAAAACTTTACCCAAAGGGGCCTAATTTAAACTGACTGACACTGAATCAAGGAAAATGAAGTATCTTGTGGACATAATGGACGTAAGGGACAATCTTAGCCGAGTGTGACAAGATATGAAATCACCATATTCCATGCTAAGGGGGGTGGGTGGGGGTTATTAGGAAAACATCCAAAAATAAACCTACCAACATTGTAAGGCTTTTATAGAGATCTACTCAACATCCACATCTGGGTTTTCACATCAGGGGGAAAAAAGCAGAATTTGAGAAAGAACAGAAGAACAGCAATCAAAATAATTTATGGGTTCCATCCCATTCTTTACAAGAACTAGGAAAAAAGAGTGAACAATGGAATTATTGAAATATATCAAAATCACGTAGGGAGAAAGCGCCCGAGAAGATATCAACGCCAGGACTGAGTGTCCCAACAAACAGGATGGAAATAGAAACAAAAAAACATTGGGAACGGATGGCAAAAAATAAGAGGGGGAGGAAAGGTTTAGCGGGCCATTGAGTTTGCCCTTATGAGTTTCTTTCTTGTTTTCTTTTCAATGTGTTTTATTATTTTTATATTTTGCTTTATTTTCCTTTTATTCTTTATTGTTTCACTTTCGTCCTTGACTTAAATAATTCGCTTATTGGCCTCTCAAAGTTCTAACGGCACTGAAAAAAAATGTGACTCGGGGCCATTTTTCGGAGTTACGACCTTTCTAGCATCAGACGTTGGGCAACGGGTTCATAGTTACGACCGTTGCAGTGTCCCGAGATCGCGTGATCCCCTTTTGCAACCTTCAGACAAGCGAAGTCAACGGGGAAGCCAGATTCACTTAACAACTGGGTTACTAACTTATCAACCGCAGGGATTCGCTTATCAACTGAGGCAAGAAAGGTTGTAAAATGAGGCAAAACTCACTTAACGACAGAAATGTTGGACTCAATTGTGGTCGTAAGTCAAGGACTATCTGGGTATGCCATCCTTGGCCAGAAATGATGCTAAATGACAAATGTGGCAAACTTTGCACAGCAGAATTAATGGACACAAATTTGACATTTGGACTCAAAATCAGAGTAAGAACAGGCCATTTTCAACCTCCCAGAAAGTTCCGTAGGAGACCTCCAGATTGTTCTGGAAAATTGGGATTTAATTCCACCATGGAGCAAGAATGGGCTGCATTCGGATAGATCACTATGTATTCAAGCAATACTCAGAAAGGGTCAACCAACACAACGGGTTGTTACAACAGCATACCACAATGGTTCATTGAGTGATAGGTAAAGGTAAAGCTTCCCCTCGCACATATGTGCTAGTCGTTCCCGACTCTAGTGGGCAGTGCTCATCTCCGTTTCAAAGCCGAAGAGCCAGCGCTGTCCGAAGACGTCTCCGTGGTCATGTGGCCGGCATGGCTCAACACCGAAGGCGCATGGAACGCTGTTTCCTTCCCACCAAAAGTGGTTCCTATTTTTCTACTTGCATTTTTTACGTGTTTTCAAACTGCTAGGTTTGCTGAAGCTGGGACAAGTCACGGGAGCTCACTCTGTTACGCGGCGCTAGGGATTCGAACCGCCAAACTGCCAACCTTTCTGATCGACAAGCTCATCGTCTTAGCCACTGAGTCACCGTGTCCCAAGTTCACTCAGTGATAAGTTACTGCTAATCTGTCTCACAGGGAATTCCTCTCTGCTCGGCCCAATTTAAATCCCAATCTGACAGCTTTTTAATGAAATGTGTTAATTGGGAAAAGTGCTACCAGGCTCCTGATTTATTTATGTTTTTACCTCAGAGAGCAAAAATCAATTAGGCTCCAGTGAGTGAAATCAGCAAACACAACATGAAGATCAACGACTTACGACCACGATTGAGCCCAAACTTTTCTGCTGTTAAGTGAGGCGTTTCTCATGTGAGTTTTGCCCCGTTTTTATGACTTTTCTTGCCATGCTTGTGAAGTGAATCAGGCAACCCCTGAGATATTGGAAGACTGCTATCATGTCTCCCCATGTCCTCTTTTTCATTAAACTAGACATACCCAGTTCCTGCAACCGTTCTTCATATGTTTTAGCCTCCAGTCCCCTCATCCTCTTCGTTGCTCTTCTCTGCACTATTTCTAGAGTCTCCACATCTTTTTTACATCGTGGCGACCAGAAATGAATGCCGTATTCCAAGTGTGGCCTTACCAAGGCCTTATAAAGTGGTATTAACACTTCACGTGATCTTGATTCTCTCCCTCTGTTGATGCAGCCTAGAATTGTGTTAGCTGTTTTGGCAGCTGCTGCACACGGCTGGCTCCTATTTCAATGGTTGTCCACTAGGACTCCAAGATCCCTCTCACAGTTACTACTACTGAGCAAGGTACCACCTATACTGTACCTGTGCATTTTGTTTTTCTTGCCTAAATGTAGAACCTTACTCTTTTCACCATTGAATTTCATTTTATTAGATAGTGCCCAATGTTCAAGTTTGTCAAGATCCTTCTGTATCTTAAGCCTGTCTTCTGGAGTGTTGCCTATTCCTGCCAGCTTGGTGTCATCTGCAAATTTGATGAGTTCCCCATTTATTCCCTCATCCAAATCATTGATGAAGATGTTGAAGAGTACTGGGCCTAAAACAGAGCCTTGGGGTACTCCACTGCATACTTCCCTCCATGTAGATGCAGTTCCATTGAGGACTACACGTTGAGTGCGGTTGGTCAGCCAGTTACGAATCTATCTGGTGGTGATGCTGTCCAACCCACATTCTTCTACTTTATCTAGTAGTAGGTTATGGTCTACCTTATCAAAAGCCTTACTGAAGTCCAAGTAAACTATATCGACGACATTCCTCTGGTCCACTAATTTTGTCACTTTGTCAAAGAATGCAATAAAATTAGTCTGGCATGATCTGTTTTTGACAAACCCATGTTGGCTTTTGGCTAACCTAATACACACGTTCGCTTTTTCGTTCATGTGTACAAACCATGGTTAGGATTACTATGCGAAACTGCATTAAAATTAGGATATGATCAAGTGAGCTCCAGATTCAAACCAAGGATAGACATTTCATTTAAACAGCTTCGGAGGGGGGGAATTAGATGATTTCTTGACGCCCCAAGACCAGTATGTTTAAGCCTCAAGAAAAACTGGGGAAAGTATAAATACAAAACCAGGAAGGTCATAGTTTTATTCCAAGTTAGCAGCAGGAGATATCCTGTTTAATAATCCTGGTGTGTGAAGTATACAAACGAGAAATAAATAGACAGACACGTCGATGGATGGTTGGAAGCCTCTGGTGAAAAGGCATTGCATCAGCAGGAATTCTGCATCTCATCCAAAGTGATATTCAGCTTAGAAAAATACCGTGTTATAATTCAGAAATAGGAGGATACGTTTCTGTTGTATGTCCATCATATATATTATTATATAAATGTGGCACGCTTCAACAAACAAAATTAAAATATAGCCCTGCCCAAAATTAATAAACAGCCATAACTAACGATTCACTTCTGAATTAAAAGGGAAGTTTGTTAAAAAAAAAATCCATGCAAAATTTAGCATCCATCGCTGCATGATTATATCCTTATCTCTTAATAGTAATGCAGTTGGTGTGTGATGTTGCATTCAGACAGCTTTCGTTTTACAGGCATAAGGGAAAATAGGCAAGGAATCCATCACTTCATTTCTGCACGAAATCTAATGCAGGGACTTCAAGAATATTGAATAAAGAAGGAAATATATCTTTTATTATCTCCTACTTGCAGAGAAAGTATAGGAAGAACAATTTTGGGAACCAAGCAGAGGATATACAAGATGCAGAAAATTATCGGGAATCGTCTTTTAAAACTTCGACTCAATATAAACACAAAGATGCAATAACAATTGTTATTGTAAGAAGCAAAACAACAACAAATATCCAGGAACAAATCATATATCATCATCATCACCAATCATAGAACATAGAATAATAGGGTTAGAAAGGACCTTGGAGGCATCTCGGCTAATTCTGTATTATGAGTTCTTAAAACAAGCCAATTTCAATGCACAAAAACAAATGTCTTATTTAATGCATAATATCTACAAAATCAACAAGTTCAGAATCAACAACTTAATCACATTTATCTCCAGCAAAAAAGGTCAACTGAATTAAATAAGATTTATTCCCAGACAGTAACCTGGGATTTAACCCTTAATCCATCTCGAGCCACTTCCAATTTCTATGTAAATCCCTTTCAGTTTTACATTTGCTCCCGCAGTTTTCAAAAATTAACTTCTCCCTCTTTCATAATAATAGCCGTAGCCAAGGCAATAACTTACGATAAGCTTTTTCCAAATAGTTTTCAAAAGACATCAGGTCACTCAAACTCTTCCCTCAATGCTATCCATCTTACAATTCTCAGAAATCTATTTCCTCAACCTCTGGCAATTGCAAAGACGCTGGAGTCTAAATACAGAAAATATCCACAAATACAATCTCAAAAAACCTCAACTCACCAACGGTGAAATCCACCGGTTTCTTAACGTTGTGGAAAGTTTCAAATTTGACAGACATTGTGTTCCAGGAGGTATTTTCAATCCGTGGCCATGTCTGCTTGCTTTCAGCTTGCAAATTGCCTTCTACATGTAGGATCGTGTCTGGTTTTCTCCCTTCTCAACAATGCATGTATTACAGCCAGCGTCGGGTGCGAAAGCCAATCAAGATCGGCGCCTTTCAAACTGACAGCGCTTGCAGTGTGATTATTCGTATTGTGCATCAACTTAAGGACTCCTGTCGGGCACGCGGCACAAGGGAAGGTACCTTAGCAAAGAGCACAGCTATCGGCCAGAGGTAGGGTTGATTACACTGCAATTGAGCCCTTTGCTATTTGAGCGAAATACGGTCAAACCTGGTGAAGTACAGTGGGTACCTTGGTACTCGTCGTTAATTGGTTCGGGGAGGTAGGACGAGTACCAAAAATGGTGGGTACCGAACTATTTTTTCCCCATAAGGAATCAATCGAACAGAAGAGAGCTGGAAGGGACACGTGTCCACACCCATAATGCAATGTGCGCGACACCCCTGCGCATGTACGCTCCCCCCTGCCTCATTTTGGGCCTAGCAGGCCTTCCTGAAGCCTCCTGGGACCAAAAATGGGACATGGATGGGCGCACCGCACCTCCCACGCACTGCCCTCAGCCCCCCCCTCCCAGAAAGTCTCCCCCATGCACAACAGAGACCCAAAAATCAGCTGGCCGGCAGGAAGCGCACGCATGCGGGGTAGAGCTGAGTGGAGGCAACAGCTCAGATGCGTGCGCATGCAATAGGTTTGCCATCACGGCCATATAGCATTATAGGACACATGGTTGCCAGATTCTTCTTGAAAACTTCCAGTGTTCACAACTTCTGGAGGCAAGTCGTTCCACTGATTATTTGTTCTCGCTCTTAGAAAGTTTCTCCTTAGGTTGGTTCCCTTCTTGATTAATTTCCATCCATTGTTTCTTGTCCTGCCTTCAAATATTTTGGAAAATAGATTGAGCCTCTCTTCTTTGGGGCAGCAGCCCCTCAAATACTGGAATACTGCTATCATGCCATCCCAGTTTTTTCTTTTATCTAGGCTGGACTAATGTAATAAATTGCAATGCAGCCAACAAGACGTTCTAGCTTGAGTATCAAACACATAATAACTACCTGGACAAAACGTTTGTGTCAAAATGTGTTGAGTACCAAATTCAATGAGTTTCAAAGCAGTTTGAGTGTCAAGGAACCATTGTGCTTTAATAGAAGACCATCAAGAAATCCCAGAGCTGTTCAAAAACATCCTAGAAAATACAATTTCTACATTGCAATATATGTACAATCAGTAAGTAAAATTCTTTTGCTGGCTACGCTCTTGGTGACTTCATGGATACAGGTAGTCCTCGACTTACAACAGTTCTTTTAGTGACCGTTCAAAGTTACATCACTGCAAAAAATGACTCATGGCCATTTTTCACACTTACGACTCCACTCCACTCACCCACCCTCCCCTAATTCGTCAGTCTGCCACTATACAGGTAGTCCTCGACTTACGACCACAATTGACCCCAAATTTCTATTGTTCAGTGAAACATTTGTTCAGCGATTTTTTGCCTGGTTTTCTGAACTTCCTTGCTACAGCTGTTGAGTGCCGTTGATAAGTTAGTAACCTGGTTGTTAAGTGAATCCAGCTTCCCCGGTGACTTCGCTGGTCAGAAGGTTGCAAAAGAGGATCACGGTACCCCCGGACACTGCAACGGTCCTAAGTATGATCCCATGGCCAAGAGTTGGAATTTAGATCACACGATCGCGGGGTAGATGCAAAGGTCGTAACTGTGGGAAACGGTCATAAGTCACATTTTTCAGTGCCGTTGTAACTTTGAGCAGTCACTAAATGAACTGCTGTAAGTCGAGGACTACAAAGGCCATGACTTTCAGATCTTCGGCAGCAACAGAAACATAAAACCATCAGGTTGGAAGGGATCTTGGAGGTCTTCTAGTCCACCCCAAGGGCAAGGATCAGAATTTGGGGCAAGAATGCTATAGGGCCGTGATGGCGAACCTATGGCACGCGTGCCACAAGTGGCACGCGGAGCCATTTGTTAGGGCACGCGAGGCGCTGCCCTGTCAGCTGGCCAGCGCGCATGCGCACGCTGTCCAGCTGAGGTCACCTTTTTAAAAGCTATTTTTCGCCTTCCCCAAGCTCCAGAGGCTTTAAAGGAGCCTGGGGAGGGCGAAAAGAGGCTCCCCCGCCCCCCCGGGAGGCTTCAGGGACCGTCCAAGTGACTTCCGGGTTTCTCGGAGGGTCGTTTTAAGCGTTCCGAAGGCTTCAGGGACCGTCCGAGGGCCTCCGGGGGGTTGGGGGAGGCTCTTTTCGCCCTCCCCAGGCTCCTATAAAGCCCCTGGAGCCTGGGGAGGGCAAAAAAAATGTAAAAATGGGGGGGTTGCGCGTGCATGCGCACTGGGGGGGTCGCGCGTTGCATTATGGGTGCGGCACGCCCACACTCGACCCCCCTGTGCTCCCCCCACTTGTGGCACGCGAGCCAAAAAAGGTTCGCCATCACTGCTATAGGGTCTGCTACTTGAGCAGGGGGTTGGACTAGAAGACCTCCAAGGTCCCTTCTAACTCACTTATACTGTTAAAAATAGCCCTTGAGTATATCTGAAGTAAGTTACACCAGCACTGAAAACAGTGACTTTGAAAATTGGTTTCGCTGAGGCATCTCTGCGGCCACATGATCAAAATTCAGAGTCTCATATTTATGACGGCCACAGTGTCCCACGAGCCCCTTTTACGACCCAAGTTCGATTTGGAAGCCGGATTCACTTAACCACCGTTTAACTCCTCATTTAAATGACGGCAGCGGTTCCCCTTAACCAACGCGGCAAGAAAAATAGTGAAAAACGAGATGACACTCGCAGAACACGTTTCTCGCTTAGCGACAAGACATCCTGGGCTCCACTGCGGTCGTAAGATCGAGGACTGTCCGTTCCCTTCAGCGGAGGCAGGGCAGGGGGTGGGGTCCGGCCTTCAGGCAGGGAGAAGAGCCGCATCTCCATTCACCTCCCCCCCCCCAAAAAAAGGACAGCTCTCGACAACATTTGTGAATGACTATCTGTAACGGTACTTCCTCTACAGACCTCTGGGCTGGGATGCCAAAACCCAATCCCCCCCCCCTTCTCCGGTTTCCTGCTCTACATCAGGCCCGGCTCCTAGGAGTAAGGCAGGCCACCCACCCACCCCTCCAATACACCTTCTAATCCAGACAGCCTCCTTGCTTATTGGTTAACGTGGAACCTGGTTAAGTCTGCAAGGAAGGGGGGGGGGGGGAGGTTGGCCCGGCCTCGGGTTAGGGGGAAGGTGGGTATGAACCCCCATCCCGGGTTGAGCTCCTACGGAGGGATGAATGAGGCCGTTTTTGCCTCCATGGTTTTGCTCAGTGGAGGGGGAGTGGCACCTTCCTCCTCCTTCAATGCCTCCTCCTCCTCCAGTTTCTCCTTCTTCCCTTTCTCCTCCTCCAATTTTTTGTTCTCCTTCAATTCCTCCTCCTCTTCCAATTTCTTCTTCCCTTTCTCTTCCAATTCTCCTCCTTCCATGTCTCCTCCAGTTTCTCCTTCTTCCCTTTTTTCTCCTCCAATTTCTCCTTTTCCTCCTTCAATTCATCCTCTTCCTCCTCCAATTTTTCCTTCTCCTTCAATTCTTCCTTCTGTTTCTCCTTCTCCCCTTTCTCTCCTTCTCCTTCAATTCTCCCTCCTCCTTCAGTTTCTTCTTCCCTTTCTTCTCCTCCTCCTCCAATTTTTCCTCCTCCTTCAATCTTCCTTCTGTTTCTCCTTCTCCCCTTTCTCTCTTTCTCCTTCAATTCTCCCTCCTCCTTCAGTTTCTCCTTCCCTTTCTCCTCCTCCTTCAATGCCTCCTCCAGTTTCTCTTCTTCCCTTTCTTCTCCTCCTCCTCCAATTTTTCCTCGTCCTTCAATTCCTCGTGTTTCTCCTTTCCTTTCTCCTTCTCCTTCAATTCCTCCTCCTCCAATTTCTACTTGTTCCCCTTCAATTCATCCTCTTCCTCCTCCAATTTTTCCTTCTCCTTCAATTCCTCCTTCTGTTTCTCCTTCTCCCCTTTCTCTCCTTCTCCTTCAATTCCTCCTGCCTCCTCCAGTTTCTCCTTCCCTTTCTCCTCCTCCAATTTTTTGTTCTCCTTCAATTTCTCCTCCTCCTCTTCCTCCAATTTTTCCTTCTCCTTCAAGTCCTTCTTCAGGTTCTCCTTCTTCCCTTTCTATTCCTCCTTCAATAATTTCTCCTTCTTCCCCTCAATTCCTCCTCTTCCTCCTTCAATTCCTCCTTCTCCAATTTCTCCTTCTCCCCTTTCTCCTCCTTCAATTCCTCCTCCTCAAATTTTTCCTCCTCCTTCAATGCCTCCACCTCCAGCTTTTCCTTCTTCTTTCTCCTCCTGCTCCAATTTTTTGTTCTCCTCCAATTCCTCCTCCTTCCCTTTCTCCTCCTCCTCCAATTTCTCCTTCTTCCCTTTCTCCTCCTCCAATTTCTCCTTCTTCCCTTTCTCTCCTGCTCCAATTTTTCGTTCTCCTTCAATTCCTCCTTCTCCAATTTCTCCTTCTTCCCTTTCTCCTCCTCCTCCTCCAATTTCTCCTTCTCTCCTTTCTCCTCCTCCAATTTCTCCTTCTTCCCTTTCTCTCCTGCTCCAATTTTTCGTTCTCCTTCAATTCCTCCTCCTCCTCCTCCTTTCTCTTCTCCCCTCCTCCATCCCCTCTTGCAAGGAAGGGCGCCCCCCAGCCTCCCTCCCCCGAGGATCCTCCCTCTCGTCCGTCTTACCGACGAATTCCTCCTCCTCCTCCTCTTCCTCTTCCTCCTCCTGGTCTTCCTCGCCGCTGCTCTCGGAGGGGCTCTGCAGCGGCTCGGGCGAGAAGTTGACCCCGCGGGCCTCGGCGGGGGCGCCGTCGAGCTGCGGGCGGCTGCCGGCGTTGCAGCGGGCCCCGGGGCCCCGAGGGAGACCCCCGCCTCCTCCTCCTCCTCCGGCCTCGGCCTTCAGCCGCTGGAAGTAGCGGAGGGCGAAGTCGAGCAGGTCGGCCGGCTGGCTCCGCAGCACCTCCAGGGTGAAGCTCTGCAGCAGCTCCCGCAGCCCCTCCGGGATGGAGATGCTCATGCCGGGCGGGGCGGGGAGGGGCGGCCGCCCCGGGCCCCGCGGCGGGCAACGCAACCCGGCGCCCAGCGGGCTCCGACCGGGGCCCCCCGCCGGGGTTGCAACGGCGGCAGCGGAGGCGGCGGCGGCTTCTTCCTCCCTTCGGGGGCTTCCCCGGCGCTTTGCAGCCGGCCGCGAAGAAAGAGCCGAGCCCGGCCGTGACGGCAGCAAGGCGCAGCCCCACCCCCCTCCCTCGAGCGCCGGCCAGGGAGGGAGGGAGGGAGGGAAGCCCGCGCGCGCGCCTGAGCCCCGGGGAAACCATGGCAACCGTGCGCCGCGCGCCTGCTCGCTTGCCGCCGCACGCGCGCCACGCACACGCCCACCGCCGCTGCTGCTGCTGCTGCTGCTGGTGCGGCCGATGCGTTTGCAAAGGGGGGGGGGGGGAAGGCAGCGCAGAGGTGGCCGGGAGGGAAGCGTGGCCTCTGAGCATGAGAAGTGGGCTTTGATGCTTGGTGTGGATGCTGCGTTTGCAGAGGGAAAAAGGCAGCGAAAAGCCGGTCGGGAGGGAAGCGTGGCCTCTGAGCATGTGCACAGCGCTTTGATGCTTGATGTTGATGCTGCTTTGCAAAGAGCCGGCCGGGAGGGAAGCGTGGCCTCTGAGCATGTGCAGAGGGCTTTGATGATGATGCGTTTGCAGAGGCAAAAAAAAAGGCAGCGGGGAGGGAAGCGTGGCCTCTGAGCATTTGCAGAGGGCTTTGATGATGATGAGTTTGCAGAGGCAAAAAAAAGGCAGCGGGGAGGGAAGCGTGGCCTCTGAGCATGTGCAGAGGGCTTTGATGCTTGATATGGATGCTGCTTTGCAGAGAGCCGGCCGGAGGGAAGCGTGGCCTCTGAGCATGTGCAGAGTGATTGCAGCTGCTGCTTTGTTGATAGAAAAGGCAGCGGAGACCCTAGGGGGAAGCGTTGCCTCTAAGCATGTGCAGAGTGCTTTGCTGCTGCTGGTTTGCAGAGGAAAAAGGCAAGCGGAGACCGGAGCAGGAAGTGTTGCCTCTAAGCATGTGCAGAGTGCTTAGCTGCTTGCTGCTGCTGAAAATAATAATTCAAGTCGGTCACCGCCCCGAGTCCTGTTAAGGAAAGGGCGCGGTCTATAAATTAAAGTATTATTATTATTATTATTATTATTATTATTATTATTATTATTATTATTATTATTAAAAGGTAGCGGAGACCCGGGAGGGAAGTGTTGCCTCTGAGCATGTGCAGAGTGTTTTGCTGCTGTTCAGCAACCATTCTAACTTATGACAGCTGGAAAAGGAGTTTTACAACTAGTCCTCGGAACCATAGCAGTATCCCATGGTCAAGTCACGGCAGTAAAATCAGAAGTCACAATCCCATGGTGTCTCATTTAACAACCATGGGTTGTTCACTTAAGGACCACATCACTTAGGAACTGCCGATCCAAATTGGGGTATGTTAAGGGAGGACAGTCACTTGTCTCAGATGGTATAGGTTTTCCTGCTTGAATAGGGGGCTGGACTAGAAGACCTCCAAGGTCCCTTTCAGCTCTATTTTGTTCATTCTGAACTTGTCATTATGGTGTTTCACTCCAGTAAAATATTGTGATGCTGTTTTCAGCAACTGAAATGTATCATAAAAAAGTTTCCGACATGGAGAATTAAAACATCAAAGGTAGATATTAAAAAAGGGGGGAATGAAACAGAATGATATCCGCATGGAAAAATAATATTGTCAAAAAAGGACACAGCCCATCCCAGTTGGTTAAAATACAAAACTTTTTCTGAAGTTTCAGTAGAAGGGACAGAAGAAATTTTACATAATAGACCAGAACAAGCTGAAGCAATTTTAAGGTTGCTTCTCAATCTTTTTAAGACTTTAGGATGCAGGGACATCAACACCCCTGTTGGTCTATTATGAACAATTAAATCAATTGTCCTAACATGAATTCACTTTTTAAAAAAAAATTAAAACCCTTAAAAGTGGCAATTGTCAATTTCACCAGAGACATGTTGAGGCGCTAATGTAGTTTTTCTGCAATAAATTAAAATAACCTTCCAATTGATTTTTCGGGATAATCCTTCCTGCTTACACCCCAACCGGAGGAGAATGCATTTAATCTGTTTTTATGCAGCATGTTCATTATTTTCATATGCTTCGTTTACAAAAACTGTGAAGACAATGTTAATCAAAAAAAAAAATACACAACAGAAAAACTCTGTACTAATTAAAGCATATTAATATATATTTTTATCCAGAGCATATAAAACATACATCGCTTTTTAAAATTGCAGAACAGATACAATGCAAACAACTGAGTTTTTCTTTTTAAAGGTATTGTTAGAAAACGTAAAAGGTTCAGAAAATTGGTTTTTTTAATGTAGAATTTCTTATAGGAGATCCCAACACAATGCAACAATTTTGGATTTAGTTTGTCATCAATTGCAGGGTGAACTGTGATTAGGGATGATGGAATCAAACATTTAAGTAGTTACACATTCCCTACAGGATTGGTATTCATTTATTTTCCCTACCGGGTCGCAAATGCGAGCGAGCTCACTTCACTACCATCACCGCATGCGGTCGGCCTTCCGTACCAGTGCGTTGACCTTGCGCCACGCAGGCGGCTTGAAAACGTGCCTAAACAGAATGGCATAGAGCCGGAGCAGGGGGGGGCACCCGCAATTCCCACTACTGATTCAGGCAAATCAGTCTAAACCGGCTGAATACCATCTCTGATTTCCTAAGAAAAAAGAAACTTTTTTAAAAAGTCTTTCTAATACCCAGCAATCTTTTCAGCTCTTTATCTACATCCAAAGAAGAGTAGGTTACAATTGCAAATATTTCATATAATGTTACTGCTTCTTTTAATGACGTGACATATTAACGAGAAGGCTTGTGGCCTGACACATGTAAATAAATACACTTCAAGTTATATTTGCTCTGGAGAAACGAGTTATTATAATAATTCAAGTCGGTCAAATTCATACCAGAATAAACAAAGAGTCGGAAGGAACCTTCGACGTCTTCTAATCCAATCTCCCGTTCAAGCAGGAGACCTTAGACCCGTGATGGTGAACTGTGGCACATGGAGTCATTTGTTAGGGCACACAAGGCATTGCCCTGTCAGTTCCAGCGCGCAGGTGCACTCTGGCCAGCTGACTTCGGCCTTCATTTTTGGCGAAAAACAACCCAACGCGCAAACCGAAAGTTCGGGAATGGACTTCCGGTTTGCATGTTGGGGTGTTTTTCGCCCTCAGGCGAAACTGGAAATCCGTTACCGAACTTCCGGATTGCCCATAGGCCCATTGTGGGCCTCCAGAGGGGGCGGGGGAGGCTGTTTTCGCCCTCCCCGGGCTCCTGGGGCCTGGGGAGGGCAAAAAACGGGTCCGTCACAAGCCAAAAGCAGGGGGGCGGGGGTCAAAAGCAGAGGGGGCGGGCATAGCATGGGTGGTCCGCCGGTCTTCGTGAGTGCCAGAGCAGCAGAAAATGCCCCCCAAAAGGGCCCGAAAACAGGGCGTTCTCTATAATTCTCTAGGAATTATGGCACTAATATTTATTTGAATAATTATTTTAAAAAATATTCCTCGGGGGGGGGGGGATAACCTTCGAATTTTTAAAGAGCTGGTGAAATCAGAAACCCTTGGACGGTATTTCTTCTAGAGACCAAATATCACTGTAGTAAAATATTTTGAAGTTTCCTCTGCATTTACTACATCGGAGTCTCCAAATATGGCATCTTTTAAGACTTGTGGACTTCAACTCCCAGAATTCCTCAGCCAACTATGCCACGAATTGAAGCCCACGAGTCTTACACAGTATGTACATTGGTGGTGGGATGCAACTGGTTTAACAACCAGTTCGATGGTCCCGTGCTTTTTGCCCGCGGGCCTAACGCGCAGTGTTCAAAGTGCAGCAATTTGAAGCTCAGCTGCTTAGCTTCTACGGTAGCCCTGGTAAGTAGAACAGTCGCGGGGCGGAAATCTGCCATGCCACGCAAACCAGCTGAGCCAGAAAGAAGGAAATCTAGGAGAAGATAGCGCAGAGATGTGCTGCGGGTGGGGGCAACTGATCGTCGCCACTACCGGTTCGCCCAAAGCGGTCTGAACTGGCTGAATACCACCTTCGATGTACATAATAGAGTTGGAAGGGACCTTGGAGGACTTCTAGTCCAACCGGCTGCTCATGCAGGACACAGACAATGTTGGCTTAGTGCAATGCAGGAACATCAGCTGCAAAATCCAGATTCCGATAAGGAAAGGCGTGTCCTGCAGAGAGAGACTGTATCAAATAACTACCAACAAATCCCCCTTCCTGGGAGTCAGGATCAGCATCAAGGCAACCTGAGAGCTCCGAGGGGGAAGAGGGAATGGAGCTGTCAGAGAGAGAGAGATGTAGGCGGAGCCTGGGCCATCCGTTAGCCCTCAGATGGAGAGTCAAAAGCCCCCAGGTCTGGAGGTGTCTCATGAGGAAGATGAGGAAAACTGGGTCTGGTGCCTGACACGTGGATGCACAGAAGGGAGAGGAGAGCAGTGGAAATCTACGGGCCGGTCCTTGGGAAGGAAGAGCCACCACTGCTAGCTGGCGCTCCTAATAAAGGAATCTCTGAGTTCACTTCAGAGGGTTTGCCGTGTTTGGGGAGCTGGGTCCGAACAAAAGGTGGTGAAATGGGCAGCGCACACTTAACAACCGTCTCGCTTAGCAACTGAAATTTCGGGCTCACCGGTGGTCGTACCATAATGCCATATTTAGGCAGAATGTTTTTCAACGCCCTGTTTGATTCCGAGCACAAGATGGAGGAACCAGTTGAACTGGACAGTCCAGCCTTTGTCCCGACAAACTTCGATCTGATCTAGAAAATACTTCTTTGCGTCCTCTTTGTGTTTGCCGACCGTCAGCGCATCGCGGATATATTCGATGTCCTCCTTGCTGGTCAACTGGGGCATCCCCGTCATCAGCATCATGGAAAAGAGGATGATGAGGAGATTGGTGTGTTTCCGAAGAGCAAGGTAAGCCCGCACGCAAATATCCTGCAGAAAAAAAAGAGAACATCCCAGTCAATTGGAATGGGATGGAATGGAATAAATAGAATGGAGTGGAATGGAAATAGAATGGAATGGAATAATCATGGCATGGCATGGAATGGAATAGAAAACATGAAATAGAATGAAAAATAAAATAAATAAATTAAATAAATATAAAATAAAATAATGGAATGGAATCGAAAATATGAAATGGAAAATAAAATAATAAAATGAATGAATTAAATAAATATAAAATAAAATGGAATGGAATAGAAAATATGGAATGGTATGGAAAATAAAATAATAAAATAAATAAATAAAATAAAATAAATATAAAATAAAATAATGGAATGGAATCGAAAATATGGAATGGAATGGAAAATAAAATAATAAAATAAATAAAATAAAATAAATAGAAAATAAAATGGAATCGAATCGAAAATATGGAATGGAATGGAAAATAAAATAATAAAATAAATTAAATAAATATAAAATAAAATGGAATGGAATAGAAAATATGGAATGGAATGGAAAATAAAATAATAAAGTAAATTAAATAAATAGAAAATAAAATGGAATGAAATAGAAAATATGGAATGGTATGGAAAATAAAATAAAATGGAATGGAACGGAACGGAACAGAATAGAAAATATGGAGTAGAATTGAATGGAATGGAATACAATACAATACAATAAGATTCACTTAACAACCATGATACTATCCTGCTTCCCTGAAAATAAGACGTCCCTGGATAATAAGCCCAATCGGGCTTTTGAGAGCGTATGCTAAAATAAGCTCCCCCAAAAAAATAAGCCTTCCCCGAAAATATTCCAACACAGCAGCAGCCATGAGGTGACCACGCTCGCCCCATCCTGTAACTCAAAAATAATAAGACCTTCCCAAAAATAAGGCCAAGTGCTTATTTCGGAGGTCAAAAGAAAATAAGACCCTGTCTTATTTTCAGGGAAACATGGTAACTTAACAGCTGCAGTGATTCACTTAACAACATTGGCAAGAAAGGTTGTAAAATGGGGCAAAACTCACTTAAATTTCTTAATTAGGCTGAATAATTGTGGTCATAATTTGAGGACTACCAGTCTCCCATTACTCATTTTTAAAACTCCAATAAGATGTCTCGAATAGAAGCCTCCGAAAACAACCTACCTCCTTCAAAAATATATGTATATATATTTACCGCAATGAATGAGATTATAACTTTTTAATTTACCATCGGGTTACATCCCCGAGGTTGATTGGGTGAACAGCTTACCTGGAAATTCTGAAAGCGCAGGCTGGTTTTTTTCCCCGATGTCCCCATGACGAAAAGGAAATCGGGTGTCAGGACAAAAGGAACTCTCTCCTTATTAATCCCAAGAAAGCTTTTGTAATTTCCAAGAATATGGCCAAAGTCGATGTGAAAGAGATTACCTTGGAAAGAAAAGGAAAAAACAAAATCAATATTATGCCAGGCAATTAAAAACACATCAACTAGAACAGGGATGGCTAACCTTTTTGTCATCGTGTGCCGAAAACAAATGCACCCATAATGCAGTGCGCATGTGACACCTCCCCCCGTGTGCCCTGCCCCCTCCACGCATGTGTGTGCGACCCCACCTGCTCTCCCTACCCTGTGCATGCACACATGACCCCCCCATGCCCGCCCTGCTCTCCCTGTCCCCTGTGCATGCGTGGTGGAGACCCGAAAATTAGCTGGCTGGTGGGAGGCCAGCTGTTTTCCGGGTCTTTGCCACACATGCGCAGTGGAGCTGAACCTACATGTGCCCTAGTTTCGCCAGCATGGAACAAGGATGACTTTTTACCAAAAAAGAAAACTTTATTGGCCCTTCCATCTGTATGTTTGCCTTTATCATTGGAGCAACTTTTGTCAAAATCTGATTTTCTCCTATAATCAAATGACTGCTTTTCTTGCAATCTTCTCTTCGCTCCTCTTACAGGTAGTCCTCGATTTAGCACGAGTGAGCTCCCGCAACTTGTCCCAGCTTCTGCCAACCTAGCAGTTCGAAAGCACGTCAAAAACGCAAGTAGAAAAACAGGGACCACCTTTGGTGGGAAGGTTACAGAGTTCCGTGCGCCATCGGCGTTTAGTCATGCCGGCCACATGACCATGGAGACGTCTTCGGACAGCGCTGGCTCTTCGGCTTTGAAACGGAGATGAGCACCGCCCCCTAGAGTTGGGAATGACTAGCACCTATGTGAGAGGGGAACTTTACCTTTACCTTAGACAATGCTGTCACTCATTAAATCAAAACTTACCTGATGCTGTGATCATAATGTTGTCATTATGTCGATCTCCTATCCCAAGTACGAAGGTTGCCACACAATATCCTGCACAAGAATACACAAACCGCTCCACAGCTGCCTGAAACTGTTAAGAAGAGGGTGAAGGTTAGCAGTACAGGCTTGCAACAGTTCATTTAGTGACCGTTCAAAGTTACGACGACAATGAAAAACGTGAGTTATGACCGTAAGCCTCACACTTATGACCGATGTGGTCCCCTTTTGGAACCTTTTGACAAGTGAAGTCAGAAGGGGGAAGCCAGATTCAACTTAACAACCAGGTTGGTAACTTAACAACTGTAACGATTCACTTAGCAACTGTGGCCAGAAAGGTTGTAAAATGAGGGGGGGGAGAACTCACTTAACAAGTGAGTTCGTTGCTTAGCAACGTATATCTCGGGCTCAATTGTGGGCCGTAAATCGAAGACGACATGTATACGCAAAATTAATTTAATCCAATGGTTTGGATTACAACCAAGGTTGCAATTATTCAGTTGGTGCTGGCAATTCAACAACCTTCACATCCTTGCATATCTGTGGTTGTGATTGTTTTACAAATGATCAGGCAAGACCGAGGATTTACTAAAGAAAAGCAGAGTAAATGGGGACTGTTTATCAACTCACAAGGCACAGTGAAAAGAAAACTTTTTTTTAAAAAAAAGAAATGATCTAAAACAAATACAGTGAAACATAATAGATACTGATGTCTGATATGCTAACTGTGGTTATATAGAAAGAAAAGTCACTTATATACTCTTTCTTTCCTTCCTTCCTTCCTTCCTTCCTTCCTTCCTTCCTTCCTTCTTTCCTTTCTTTCTTCTTTCTTTCTTTCTCTTTCTTTCTTTCTTTCTTTCTTTCTTTCTTTCTTCTTTCTTTCTTTCTTTCTTTCTTTCTTTCTTTCTTTCTCTTTCTTTCTTTCTTTCTTTCTTTCTTTCTTTCTTTCTTTCTTTCTTTCTTTCTTACTCTCTCCTCTCTCCTTAAGTGAATATTTCTATATCCATCTTGTCGTTTTTCTTTCCAAGTTCCAGATTATCGTCTTATGTTGGCTGGGGGAATTCTGGGAGTTGAAGTCCATACGTCTTAAAGTTTACCATGGTTGGGCACCTCTGAAGTACCCCGTAACGGCTTACCAAGAAACAATACTTTTTTCAAACAGAGATAGTAGCAATAGCAGTAATAGGAACACGTACTTTTTCTTCGATGACACACTTATCTTTAAGCCACTGGTTTAGTATTTCATCTTTAAAAGCCCCGGTGTTGCCGACTGTGCTTTGTTGAATTTTAGCAATTGTATTCGCATCCTTTACGATTTCAATCATTCCTGTTTAAAAAGAAGCAAGACCTGAACCAATAGCACCATTCCAGGGTGGAAGAACCATATTGTCAGGGTTCCAAATACCACCCAAAATTAATTCAGAGTCCAACGCAAAGTATTGCTCAAAGTTCCAATTTATTAAGAGAGCCCTGTTGGCACATCTGGGAAAACCCGAATCTGAAAGCTTCCCAGTTTTCCCCACCCAGTTGAAAGTTCAAGATCTTGCCCCCCACACCCACAAGTCCATCACATGGTCCAATCTCCCACTGCCACGCTGGCAGCTTTCACCCATCCAGATCCGGCCAGGTGCAGAGGTGCAGAGACAATGGATGACCTTGGCTTTCCAGAAAGATTTTTGTTATGGCTACATATCATCTAACTCTGTGCAATCCCCCCCCCCCCCCATTTTCCCACAATAGAAAATGCATAGTAGAAGAATAGAAACTGTGGCAGGCCAGAGATCCCAAAGAAAAGATGGCTGCAGGCCTGACGCATATATTTCTTTCTCTTCTTCCTCACCTCCAGATCTGCTACTGTCAGTTTTATAAAATAGACCAGACTAAAATATGAAAATAGGTCAGGACTACAGCTAGGCTTTGACTTAAAGCCACAAGTTTGGGGGGGAAAGTAAGGGACAGGGAGGGGTAGGTTCAGACTTGCAAGTTTCTATTACTATAACCTCATAGTAAAGGTAGTGTTGCTACTCCTGGTTGGTCATTCTTGTTTAGACTGTCTCTTAAGTACTGAGTCACCTTATAGGCAAGATGAGCGGAATAGAAATTTAATAGATCAATAAATAGAGATAGCAATGGATGGAGGGATGATCTGACTTAGGCTTCTCCAAAAAGCAGCAGGCAGAGTCCAGGTCCTGACAAAACCCCTTTTATTAAACAAATGTGAATTCCTCTCATTCACATTCAGCCAAGGCCTGGCAAACAGTCTTTCAAAGGAATATTTATGACTACAGACTTTATCTATCTTGGAAAGCTGCCATGTAAATATTTCCCAAATGAGGTATTCAGCCGGTTTGGACCGGCTTTGGCAAACTAGTAGTGGCAACCTACGGGTTACCGCCCTGGCGGTATGCCATCCTATTTAGCCACGTTTTCTAAGGTGCATGCATGCGTGCAAGCCATGCGCTTAAGCAAAGCACATGTGCAGAAGGTGTGCACATGCTCACATTTTCGGTGTGCGGCGAACCGGTGGTAAAATGATGTGGAACCCACCTCTGTATACAATGTAATTGTAACTTTAAACGAATGATTATAAGTAAACTAAGTTGTGATTTTTTAAAAGCTCTGCTTTGGACAAATACATTACCTATTTTATTCCCTGTCGAAATACATCCATAGGGTAATAAACATAAATCTAAGGACTCTTCTTCCCATATTGACGCCATGATTCGAAGTATCTAACAGAAAGAAAAGGCAAACAGCATCAGGGGACTGTTAGATCTGCCATTACATCGCTTCAGCTCTACTTCGCTTTGGTGGCGGCCTGCCATAAAGTATGGGGAAGGGGGGCAGGAAGAATATTGGGAGGGGGGAATGTCAGCAACTGGAAGTGCCAACCCGAGACAACAGTTGAATGGTCCAAGAACACAGGCATGGGAACGGAAGGCCAATGTCCACCCAATAGCAAGAAGACCAAAGGGGAAGGCCCGGGAGAAGGGAAAATCATTCAGTTTACGCGGGAAACTTTCAGATCTGGCTTTTCTTACGCTGGCTTTAGTTAAAATATAACTTTCACTACGAATGGAGTAAAGGGTCTTTCCTTCCTAACTGCCCAAGCTGGGACAAGTTTGATAGGAGCTTTTTCTGTCTTTTAAAAAAAATCTGGAGAAACATTCATATGAATTCAACACATTACTTCAAATCAAATTTTCTTACAGGACAGTGACGCAGGCTCGCTAAAACTTACTAAGTGAAAGCTACAGACTAGAGCAGGGGTGTCAAACTCGATTTCATTGAAGGCCGCCTCAGAGCGGGTGGGCTGGGCGTAACCAGGGGTGGGCGTGGCCAGCTCGACATCACTCGGGTGATCAAATGCCACTTTTGCTACCAATGGGTTTTGCTAGCATTCTGCCAGCGAAAACGGAGCTCAGGAGGGCCGCACACGGAGCTCAGGAGGGCTGCACACATCCCTCCCGAGTCCATTTTCGCTGGCAGAGGCACTGCGGGCCAGTCCTTCACAGTTTCCAGAGCGGCCCCGGGGGCCAAATCTAAGCACCTGATGGGACAGATCTGGCCTGCAGGCCTTGAGTTTGACATCCCTGGAGTACAGCTGCAAAACAGAACACACTAAATTAAACAAGTAAGTTATTTCCTTGTGACCCTGTCCAGGGACCCTGTCTGATGGAGATGGATAGTTAAGAAATAGGAATTCCAAACAATAAATAATGTAAATACCGTACTTTTCGGACTATAAGAGGCTCCATAGTATAAGGAGCACCATGATTTTGAAGAGGTAGGTTTTTTTAAAAAAAGGTTTTGCAGGCTTCCCAAACCCTCTGCACGCCTCATTTTTTGGGGGGGGGAGGGGGAAGGAGGGGGCATGCAGAGCTTTGGGAGGCTTATAGAGTGCTCCTGGGGGATGGAGGGGCAAAAATGAGCAAAAAACGAGCCGCTTTTTTGGGGGGAAAAGCATAGAGGCTTTGGGAGGCTTGTAGAGTGGTCCTGGGGGTTGGGGGGGGAAAGCAAAAAGTCCTATTTTTTGCTCATTTTTGCCCTCCCCAGCCCCCAGGAG
This sequence comes from Natrix helvetica, assembly GCF_964273705.1. Classification (NCBI taxonomy): domain Eukaryota; kingdom Metazoa; phylum Chordata; class Lepidosauria; order Squamata; family Natricidae; genus Natrix; species Natrix helvetica. Next base: position 80,303,904 of record NC_138553.1, on the reverse strand, counting down.
AATTTTGCAAGCCTCCCAAACCCTCTGCACATCCATTTTTGCAAAGGGGGCAGGGTTTCAGTAGGCCAAAAATGCTGTATTCAGCATATAAGACGCACCCAGATTTTCACCCTCTTTTTTGGGGGGAAAAAGGTGCGTCTTATATCCGAAAAATATGGTATACAGTAAGTAAACACAATTTTTGCAGGCGGAATGAAAATGACAGCCTCAAATAGGATGGGGATGATCAGGGAGTTAGTTTGATGCAGTCCAAACATCTGGAAGGCCCTGGGCTCTGAATTACACCACATAAATGTTGCAAAACAATCTTGACAAGACAAATAACAGCAGCGGCTTGTTAGGAAGCCTGCAGCAGGACTCAAAAAGGAAAACTCCAGTTCACTAAAACGCATAAACATCCTGTCTTCATCCTGGCTCGTTTCCGTCCCCTTCATCTCGGTGACGACTTGAGATAAAAGATTTGTTGAGCGACAGAAGAAGAGATGAAGTGCGCTTTCTATCATTCGGCTCAACATCTGGACACTTCCATATTATATCAATGGGTGGAAATGCTCATGATAGAAGAGACTTTATTTTTATTTTTTAAGTTTTGGGTGCCTTCAAGTCAGTCTTAATTTCCTGGGGAGGAGGCTGGCTGCAAAATATTCCCTGCAGTTTTCTTGGCAAGAATTTGGTTTGCAAAAGGGGAATGCCACCCCGAGAATCCATCAGCGAAAGAAAATAAACAAGGGCAACCACAACGGAAAGGAAGGAGGAAAAGAAGAAAGGGCAAAGCAGAAGAAGTAAAGGAAGGGAAGGAAGAGTAGGAAAGAGGGTAAGAAGGAGAAGAGAGGAAGAGTGGGGGAAAGGGAAGGGAAGAAGAAAAGAAGAAGGAGAGGAGGAAAGAAGAAGATAGAGAAGGGAGGTTGAGAAGCAGTAGGGTTGCTGTGAAACAAGATGGAGAAATGGGGTGGCAAGAAAGTGTCCCCAGCTGTAGTTTTCTATATTGGTAAGAAGATAGGGATAAATGTTAATAGTTAATAGATAAATGTTAATAGTACTTACAAGAATGTATATTTATGAATGTATTTGAAAGGAAAAAAAAATTATGCAAAAAAAAAAGGGGGGGGGATCATGTGATCCCGGGACACTGCAACAGTCGTAAGTACATGCCAGTTGCCAAGCTTCTAAATTTTGATCACGTGACCACGGAAACGCTGCAATGGTCGTAAGCGTGAAAAACGTTCACAAGCCACCTTTTTTCAGTGCAGTTGTAACTAGGAAGAGTTACGGTGAATCGTTGCAAGTTGAGGACTGCCTCTAATTAAAAACACTTTAGCACAGGGGTGTCCAAACTTGGGAACTTTAAGACTTGTGGACTTCAACTCCCAGAATTCCCCAGCCAGAATGGCTGGCTGGGGAATTCTGGAAGTTGAAGTCCACAAGTCTTAAAGTTCCCAAGTTTGGACACCCCTGCTTTAGCATCAATATCAAAAGTTAGGGAACATGGAGTTGAGAGTTTGAACTTTAGCTAAATAGGCAAGGAAGTCCAACATACATCAACTGGTAGGCTTCTACACAGATTATCCCATTATTTTTTTAAAAAAAAGATACGAAAAAGAGAACTGCTATGAATAAAAATGTATGTCATTCAGGGAAACCAGTACATACGTTCACTTCCACATCTAGTAGCCACCACTTAGGAGACTTCTGTTTATTTCCTCTTTTTCATAACTAAAATGATTTATTAGAGCAGGGGTGTCAAACTCAAAGCCTGTAAGCCGGATCTGCTTAGATCTGGCCCAGTGGTGGCTTTCTAATTTTTTCCCTACCGGTTCGCTCGTGCGCGTGACGCTTTTGCGCACGCGCAGAAGCTTCCGGGCGATTAAGCGGAGCCTCCAATCGCCGCTACTATCGGTTTGCCCGATCCAGGCCGAACCAGCAGCGACTCACTTCTGATCTCGCCGGCGGGGTCGCCCTGGAAATAGCGAAGGACTGACCCGTGGTGCTTCTGCCAGTGAAAATGGAGCTTGGGAGGGCTGTACTTGGCCCTCCCAGGCTCCATTTCTGGCCATCATGGCCTCCTGCAGCCCCCTGCCAGAGAAAACTGTGTCTGTGCGCGCGCATGCCTTCCCAAGCTCCATTTTTGCTGGCAGAGGGCTGCAGGAGGCCATCGTCGCTGAAAACGGAGCTCAGGAGCCTGTTTCAGCTGCCAGAGCGCTTGGGCCAACACAGGCGCCCCCGACATGAATGACGTCAAGCTGGCCACCCCCCCACCCCCCCGAGGCTAAACTGAATCCTGATGCGGCTCTCAATGAAATCAAGTTAGACAACTCTGTCTTAAAGTTTCTCCTATTTCACTGGCTTCCCTCAGTGTGTTGCATACATGTTACCTGTAAAATGAGCATATCCTGCCTCAGATCATCACCGTGTTTGAAGATGATGCCGATGGTTTCACTGGACAGACAGGTTGGATCCGCGCATTTGAATTCTAGCCACAGAGGTTTTTTCTTGGAAGCCATTACTTTACATTTTTCGATCTGCGAGAAAAGAGAGACGCTTATATACACCGTTCATCACCAGAACTGACATGATTAAAGGCCAGGACTTTGCATCTACATATAGTCCTCAACTTACGACCACAATTGGGCCCAACATTTCTGTTGTTAAGTGAGACATTTAAGTGAGTTTTCCCCCAATTTTATGACATTCCTTACCCAAGTTGTTAATTGAAACACGGTAGTCGATACGTTAGTAAGAGGGGTGAGATTTATTGTGTTTATTTGGCACCCGAGGGTGTATTCGTGACCTGAATGCAACATTTAGCGGATTTTCGAGTCGGCGTTCTTGGGTTTTTTTCGCCCCTTGAAAATGTTTTGCTACTTATCCAAGAAGCTTCTTCGGTTCTGGGGAAGTTCTGAAGCTTCTTCAAGAACCGAAGAAGCTTCTTGGATGAGAAGTTAAAGATTTTCAAGGGGCAAAAAAAAGACCTGTGCATTGTACTGTTGCCTATCTAGGAATTTACTCCTCCTTGTGTCCCCAGGGCTCTGTTTAGGCTCTAATCCCGTGGACCCCTCATTCCTCTGACTTTGCTAAGAGAAAAGGAAATTATATTTACCAACAGTGCTCCTGCTTTTAGTCCGGGGTCGTAGGGAACCGTGAAACATTCTGGAAACCTATTCTCCTGTAGCTTCTCAAGTTTCTGTTTGAGCTGCGCGATGACTAAAGAAATGAGAGTGGAGGGAAGGGGAAATTTTTTTTAAAAACTCAGAAACTTAATTTAATTACAATGAAATGGGATGAGGAATGGCTGATAGGTCCTCCATTTCTCCTTTAGGACATGGTTTCCAAACCTTTCTGGCAGGAGTGAAATCAATCAATTACCTTTGCTACTGGTTGGTAGCAATGTGAGCACGCACCAAGGAATCCTCAGTCCTCCTCCTCCTCCACCACCACCACCCCTACACCCTTCTAGCACTGATGATGTTACCTAGTTCGGTAGTGAAATGTCTCCAAGAAAACAACCAAGTTCAGAGAGCACCAAGGGCCCCACAGCCCTTGTCCTCCTCCTCCTCCTCCACAAACCCTACTCCCTTCTGATGATGTTACCTAGTTTGGGTAATGAAATGTCTACAAGGAAACAACCAAGCTCAGAAAGCACCAGGGAGCCCACAGTCGTTGTCCTCCTCCTCCTCCACAAGCCCTACTCTCTTCTTGCACTGATGATGTTGCCTAGTTTGGTAGTGAAACGTCTACGAGAAAACCACCAGGCTCAGAGAGCACCAAAGACCATAGAGCTCAACCCTGAGCTACCAACATTCTCTTCTATGAGTCTTATTATTGGGTTTTCACCTTGGTTCACAACCGACACATCTGGAAACCGCAACGATGCAAAGATACCGTGGGATTTTGCTGCCGGGTGACCCAAAAAACGAGGGAGGCGAACGCATGACATCCGAAAACGTCACCTACCTTGAGGGGTGACGTCGTACTTCTCTGCGGAGATGGTCTTGATCTCCCTGGTGACCTTGTGCAGCAGCTCCGTCACTTGGACCTGCCTGAGGAAGTCTTTCAGCATCGCTTTGCCACACCCTCTCAGATACGCTTCCAAGATCACGGCAAATCTCTGCTGGTAGTGCATGGATTGCGCAATCTCGCTCCTCAGGAACCAGAAGAGGAAGTGTCCAATCCGCTTGTTCTGTGAATGGAAGAAGTAGCATCTAAGACAGAGGGGGGGGCTGCTGGTGGGTGTCGCAGGGGTTTGGGAGAACCTCGAACTAAGATTCGATGCAGTTCGGAGAACCCCTAAATCCCACTTCTGGCTGGCCGCACCCACTCCTCCCCTCCCAGGAGTCCCCACACGGTCTGTTTTGGATGCTGGTAAGTGCAGGGTGCGCGTGGAGGCTCGGGGAGGGCAAAAAACGGGCCTCCCAGAAGTTCAAGAAGGCCAGAAACAGGCACATTTCCCGCCTCCAGAGGACCTCCGGAGCCTGGGGAGGCCGTTTTCGTCCATCCGGAGGCTCGCGGAAAGACTCTGGAGCCTGGGGAGGGCAAACTGGCGTGCCCCAATCTCCTATGCCACTTGTGGATACACCTGGAATGCAAAGGTTTACCAGTTAGTGAATTTTCAACATTAACAGTTTCATGAGGAACCTCAGGCTTGCTCTGAGCAACCTGCTTCCTTTTTCTCTGTTTGTTGGCTTTAGGAGCCTTTGGAACAGTAACGGGTTCTCTCTCTGAACCAACTCTCTCTGGGCCCGTGCTGTCCCTTTTCCCTATTCGTCCGAACCGGCAGGGAAAAAAATGCTTTAAAAAGTGGGAGGGGGGAAGCCTCCCATGATGGCTCGCAGTTGAGAACCAGGGACAATCGTCCGTAATGGTTCGGCTGAACCAGGAGGATTTCACCCCTGGGCCATCCTGGCCACGCCCACCCAGCAACCCGGCATAGAAACCCTTGCTAAAATATCTGAAGCCCACCCCTGCCTTTGGGGCAACCATGGTGACCGAGAAACTCCATCGACGTGCCGTCTGATTTAAATCTTTTCCAATACTTACCCTCAAACCGCGCTTGAGAAGAAATCGAGCTAAGGCACTGTCATGATAAGGCTCAAATTTGACTGCCTGAAAGAAGAGGAAAAAAAGACAAAAATAAGCACGAATACGCTTTACTTTACTTTCGGGTTCTTTAATCTGGAATTTCCCCTAGCACATAATTTGATTCGTTTTTTAATTTCCTGCCTAATCGTCGTTTTGTGTTAAAGCTTTGTGCAAACGAAGAAATTGAAACGCGTAAAGTTCATCGCTTCAGCCTCGAGGCACCCGGTAGCTTCTTAAAGCCCAGGAGACGCAAGCGGCAAATTTTGTATGAATTTTAGGCAATTTCGGGTCAGATATTTTTTTCCCCTCTTAGAATCACTGTCTCAAGGAGGCTTAAACAGCGCATCTCGAGCGTCTGTGAATGACACGCAATAGAATAGCGGTTGCTATTTGACAACGCCAATTGGGAGATGTAACAAGGAATAAAAACCGATTTCCCACGCATGCCATATCCAACACTTAAAACCGTGATGGCCAACCACAGGTGGCACGTGGACCCCTCTTTTTGGGCACGCCAGCCGTTTCCCCAGCTCAGCACCATCGCGCATACATACGTGCCTCCCACCGGCCAGCTGATTTTTGGGTCTCTGCTGCGCATTTGGGAGACGGGCGCACAAGTGAGGATCATGCGCGCATGCGTGGGGGGAAGGGGAGAGCGCAGGGGTCCCCGTGGCCCATTTTTGGTCCCAGGAGGCTGCAGGGAGGCCTGCTCGGCCAAAAATGGGCCATGGGGGAGGCGTCGTGCACACATGTGCGAGGGGTGGGGGGAGCGGGGGGGGTTGCATGGACATGCGCAGGGGGGCGGGGCATACAGGGAGGTCACACATGCATTGCATTATGGCTGCAGGCATACACACGCTCATTGTCACATGCACATGTGCGCTTTGGGCACGCGAGGACAAAAATGTTAGCCATCACGAACTTAAAAGGATTGGACGCAACTCCCATTTACAAATGGCCTATCGTTTAACCATGTTCTCTGCAGCCAAAGGCGAAGGTATTTGTCCCAGGATCCAATCTGGGTCCGTCCCAGGGAACTTCTGGGCTTTCGGATTCATGTTGGAGCCCATCCTCAGGGAACTTCTGTTCTGACCCAAAAGCACAAAGCAGATTTAATAAAAAACCCTTTTATTAAACGAATGTGAATTCCTCTCATTCACGTTCAGCCAAGGCCTGGTAAACAGTCTTTCAGAGGAGTATTTATGACTACAGACCTTATCTATCTTGGAAAGCTATTTCCCAAACACAGTGCGGTGCAAGGAAAGACTGGGCACAGAGTCTCGGAGATTCACGGACAGATCTTCACACTCCTGAAACGAACGAACGAACGAATGGTTTCCTGCCAAAGCCCACTCCCCTTTTGCTCCTCTTTTATTTCCTACGGGAGGTTCCAATCACCTTCCACCTGTGGCTTTACTCCCAAGTCGACCCTGATTTCTTAGCTCTTCTTTTCTTCTGGCAGCTCTGCGCATGCGTACACTGGGAACAGGCTCCAGCTGTTTGTCTGCCTCACTGCTCTCTAGCTCCGAAGGTAGCTGAGAACTGCCAGACGGCCTTGGCCCCATCTCTGCGTCCAACGCAGAGCCCTCGTCCGAGCCTTCCTCAGCCTCCAGGACTGGCCCAAGTTCCTCCCCAACCTCCCCACTGTCTGACTCTGCTGCCAGCTCTGCTGGCCGCTGGCGGGCCACAGCAACTTCTCTCTAACAGATGGTGCCTCTCTTTAGCAAAGTTTGATTCCTAATAGTTCCGTGTGCACATTCATGTGTCTTCTTGCTACTGACTTCATCTATCTTTTTTATTTCCCAGGTTCTGCGTCGGAGGCAGAGATGGGGCCAGGGCCATCTGGCAGTTATCAGCTACCTTCGGAGTCAGAGATCAGTGGGGCAGAAGAACAGCTGGAGCCTGTTCCCGATGTGCGCATGCACAGAGTTGCCAGACAAAGGGAACAGCTAAGGAACAGGGGTCGACTCAGGAGTAAAGGCACAGGTGGACGCTGTACGGCCCCTCCAATAGGGAATAAATAGGAGCAAAAGGGGAGGGGTGTTTGCAGGAGATTAGTTTGTTTATTATTGTGAAGAGTTGCTTATCCGAGTCCGTGTCTCGCAGAGACTCCTTGCCAAGTATTTCATTGTGCAGCATTGCACCTGGAAACTATCAGCTGATAAGGTCCGTGGTTGCAATTCACCCTTGAAAGATTGTTTGCCGGGACTTTGCTGGATGTGAATGCTAGGAATTCACATTGGCCAAATAAAAAGGGGTTTTTTTTGGGGGGGGGGGGACAAGGAGTCTGCTTTGTGATTTTGTGAAGCCTACTGTATCTTTTGGAGTATAAGACGCACCGGAGTATAAGATGGAACCAAGGTTCTGAAGAGGCAAATTTTTAAAAAAAGTTTTTGCACTCTGCAAACCTCCCCAAAACAGCCTGTTTTTTTGCAAAAATGAGCCCGTTTTTTTTTAAAGGGCATGAATAGCCTTTAGGAGGCTTGTAGAGTGCTCCTAGGTGCTGGGGGGGGGGGGGATTTCTGCCCTCCCCAGCCCCCAGGAGCACTCTAAAAGCTTCCTAGAGGCTATGTACGGCCATTTTGGTGAAGGAGGCGGAGTTTCTGGAGGCAAAAAATGCTGTATTCTGTGTAGAAGACGCACCCAGATTTTCAGCCTCTTTTTTGAGGGAAAAAAGTGTGTCTTATACTCCGAAAAATACGGTAGGTCAGAACACTAACCAAGAGTGGCTCCGCTAAAGACACCAGAAGCGTCCCTCTATCTTACCTGCACCAGCTGCAAGAGGTAGTGGAGAACATCGTCATCTTCTAAGCCTTCCAACTTCTGCACCGCCATCGTTCTCACGGTTTCATCCGAAAAGTTGCAATCCAGAAGCTGGATGGGCAAACCGACATCCAAAGTGCTCAGGTCCCAGGCCTCTCTTTTCGCGAGCAGCTGGTAAGTTTCGGCGACTAGTTCCTGCTGTCCCCATTTCACCGAGCTAAGCAACTTGGGATACGCTTTGGGGTGCTTGATGCTTTCGTACCTGAAGTGCCACAGTAATTCCTTGTCTTCGGGGGTGAGTGGGTTGAGCAGATCGGTAGCTATGATCTCCTCCAGCTGTTTCCGCAGCTGGTTTGGCATTTCAACTCTGGCCCTGTCCGCCGGGGGATCCGACGCTATCTTGTGCTTTGGGAGGGCGATGGGATGACAGTACTTGTCCAACACAATCGAAATAGCCATTGAATTCTCTTTATCCGGATTGGTGGCCGAGGTTAGCTTATCCGCGTTGATGCTTCCTTGCTCTTCCCCCTTGCCTGGGATTTTCCACATGTGAAGGACGTAGTCCCCCGTTCTGAGCAGGGAGCGGTGGTCTATTAGCAAAAGGTTGACGTAGTAGAGAAGCTGAGTTTTGTATTTAGGGTCGGACGAAGGTGAGTCGTGCGGGTGGGGGTTACCCTTGGCGGATGGCGCGGGAGTTTTGCCGCAATATATCTGCAGGGTGAGCAATGTTCCTTTTGGAAGGTCCTTGATCTTGATGTCAAACTCAAGCCAAACGTTCCACAGAACCTCTTCAGTGAACGGCTTAGCGGTCGTTCTCCGCTGGGAAAGGAGCTGTTGGCTGTGCTGAATGTTAGCCTCCACGAAAACCGTAAGGTCCGTGTTTCTCGGTAAGACGGGGATATCCATGCCGATGATCTTGACCCTGAACTTGCGGTTGCAATCCCACAACGATATGGTGAACACTCTTTCATGGTCTTTCCCATGGATGGTGAGCTGCTCGTGATATCCCGAAACTCCGGTGCAGTCGTCAACCAATGGCCATTCTTCTTTCTGAACTTCATCCTGGTTCGGGTCAGGTGGTTCATCTAGGACCAGATGGATTTCATCCCCCTTTTTCAGACACTGTCTTATCCAGTGGAAGTTCTTGATGGGTGTTTCGCCGACAATGTACTCATCTCTGCCACTCACTCGCAGGACAAAATCCTGCTCGCTGTGGTCTTCGGGGATGTTCATCAAAGACTTCTTCTTCGCCATTTTCGTGAAGAAGCTCTGGAGGATGACGTCTGGCGTATCGTCCACCGCCACTTTGATCTTCTGGCTGGTGGTTCCTCTGTGGATGTTGAGAAAAATATTATTGTTGACAATTCTGCTCAGCAAATACTCCGGGAGGGGTTTAGATGTAGTCCAAGCGGGCATGGAATACAATTTTGGATCCCGACAGGAGACTTCAATCGTCCGCGGGGTGAGCAGCCTACGGCGGGCAAACTCGAGTTCGTCGTCGTGTACGTTGCTCACGTCGGTGACGTCATAGCCAATCAAATAATTGAGCTGGTTTTGGAACTCTTGCACTTCCTCGGAAAGGTTGGGCTTCTCAACCACATGGATCTTGCCCACTTTCTTCTGCAAGACTTTCCAATATAAGATACAATCCAGGGTCTGCATGATCTGGTGCTTGTCATAGATTTCGTACCACTGGCCCTTCTTCTGATAGAGGAGGAGAAATTGATCCGGCGTGATCTTGCGGAAGAGGTCGGAGGTCTGGTGGCCTTCCACTGCCCGCATCCAGACCTGGCTTTTCATCTGCTCCACCGTGCAGTTGGTAGGGATGTCGAGGACGATGCTGGTCGTGGGGAAAACAAACTCAATGGAGATGAGTTCCGTCGACGACAACGTGTTGGCTGTACAGTAGGGCTTCATCCTCCTCCTCCGGCGTCGCTTGTTGTCATCTCTCATAACCACAGCTTGATCGCTGCTCTCCAACTCCATGCCACAGGCAGTCTAGGGAAATCCAACAAAATGCCAGGTTATTTCTTTTCCCACTGACCGGGAAGTCTTGGCTGAGTTTATGTTAAATACAATCTTGAAAATCGGGGATTTTTTTTACACGCATCTAATGAAAGCGGGTTGAACAGAAGGGAAGCCTTTTTGAAACCTTTTGCTTTCCTTCCGTTAATGATAATTTTTCAAAAATAAAGATAATACCAAGTTCAAAGCCAGGGGTTTCCCGCAGTGCCTCTGCCAGCAAAAATGGAGCTCGGGAAGGCTGAATGCAGCCCTCCCAAGCTCCATTTTCACTGGCAGGGGTTGCAGGAGGCTGTCGCAGCTGGAAACGGAGTTCGGGAGCCTGTTTTCGCTGGCAGAGCCCTCGGGCCACCACAAGTGCCCCTGACATGAGTGATGTTGAGCTGGCCACGCCCACCCTGGCCACACCCACCCTGGTCCCCTGAGATCAAACACAACCCTGATGCGGCCCTCAATGAAATCCAGTTTGACACCAATACTCTGCTATATGCCCAGATGTTGTTTGTATGGGAGAGTGGAAAACGTGTTCCGCTCTGAGTCATGTGACCAGGAAGGGGAGGGCTTAGAATGCCGTGGTCACCAACATTCTGAGCCACTGCTCAGCTGCCTCTCCCATGGGGGTACAAGCATTTCCCCACCCACCCCCATAGCCTAAATCCTGATCTTATCCCCTTCGACCCGAGAATGTTGCTTCTTCTATTCTGATTTTCAAACTTTTCCATTGATAGAGTGGTTTTTATATTTATTTACTTATTAAACTTATTAAACAGTACCCGCCTGGCTTAGAGACCACTCTAGGCGGCTTACACCTGTCCTTCCTCTGCGCACACAAGATGCTTCGATTTTATCTTCGTACCACACAGTCCAAGCAATTCATGAGAAAATTCTACATTATTCTTTGCAGCGTTTGGGGGAATGAGAAGTCCGTCATACAAAATAAAGCTTTTTTTTTTTTAAAAAAAAAATCTGTTCTACTGAGCCCAACTGCGTGGGCTCAAATCTGAATTAAACTCATAGATTCACATTAACTGGAAGGACGAAACCGTGTTTAAACCTATTATAATCATCATTCATCATCATCATCAGGAATATAATCATTTCCAAATATTTAAGTAGGAACTGTTTTTGGGAGGTATGTTTAAAATCTGAAGCACTTTAAAAAACGATTTGGGTTTAAACATGCCATTGGCTCTACAAATGTTATTTCTCTAGTATCTTTTTTTTTTAATTCCACATTTTTCTCTGAAGCATTTTGGAGAACTAGATGTCTGTTATAGAAAAGATTTTTTTTAGAAATCTATTTTACAGAGTCCCCACTGTATGCCCTTAAATCTGGGTTGAACTCAAGAGATTCATGCTAACCCAGAAGACAGGTTGTTTTTAATGTTTTATTACGATGAGGTAATGTTTTTGTCATCCTCCTCATCCATTTCCAAATATTAAATAGACACTGTTTCTGTTTAAAAGCTGAAGCATTTCAAAGTATCGGTATTTAAAGAATGAATGTTTAACACATCCCTTGCTCTATAAATGTTATGACTTTTATTTATTTTTATTTTGAACATAATTTCAAAGACAGCATCTTGGCCAGTTTGCAAAGAGAGGAGAAAAATTATTTGGGGGTGGGGGGAAACTGCAGGGGAATAACAGGAGTATTTTTATATAATTAAAATATTATTATTATTATTGTAATAAATATTTTGAACACAGTGCATTATCAGGATATATAATTTACAAAAGCAAAATAGAGAAATATATATATACACACATACATATACATATACATACACACATACATACATACATACATACATACACACACACACACACATATACATATACATATACATATACATATACCAGTACATACATACATATACTGGTAACAACAGAAATAATATTACAGGGTAGTTTTAGCTAAATTTCTCTTTATATTGGCTTACTTTGGCTTACTTATACTTCTGTTGATTATATTGCCGTATTTATAATTATGAATCATCTTTATATTTAATTTGTACATAGCAGTGATCTTTCTTCGTCTGATTTCTACCACTTGTCTCTAATCACTCACAAAATCTATAACTATTCCATATCAAATAACATTCTGTGTCCTCTTCGAGTTATATAATTAAAATAATTAACAACTCTCTTCCTAGATTAAATCAAAACTCAATGCGCTTCAACCAACATACAATGCATTTTAGATCACCCCTGATCAATGACAAATGTTTAAAAACTGTCTTATAATTTCCATTTCTCCCACTATACCTAGGTGAAATGAAGGCTAAATGGATACAAGCCATTTTGATCTGTTCCTCCTTCATTAATAAGGACGACGCTGCTCACCATGCATTATTTTTTCCCAACAAAATTTTTGATGCTATGATGCTTTTTTCTAACAAGTTCTTCCCCCATATTTTATCTCCGGAAAAGTTTCAGAACAAAAGATGAGTAAAAAGGTAAAGTTAAAGGTTCCCCTCGCACATATGTTCTAATTGTTCCAGACTCCAGGGGGCAGTGCTCATCTCCGTTTCAAAGCCGAAGAGCCAGCGCTGTCTCCGTGGTCAGGCAGCCAGCATAACTAAACGCAGAAGGCGCAAGGAACGCAGTTACCTTCCCACCAAAGTGGTTCCTATTTTTCTACTTGCATTTTTACGAGCTTTCGAACTGTTGGGTTGGCAGAAGCTGGGACAAATAACGGGAGCTCACTCCGTTACGCGGCGCTAGGGATTCGAAATGCCGACCTTTCTGACCGACAAGCTCAGGGTCTTAGCCACTGAGCCACCACGTCCCTTAAAAGATGAGTAGAAGCAAACAATTTTAGGATTTCAGCAAATAATTGAGTAGAATTGTTAACTTCCCCACGATCCATGAAAGCAACCGACGAACTACTGAAGGAGAGATTTTACCTGACTGGGAAGCAGGAACTGAATTTCTGCAGAAACCTCATTTGTATAGTTTTGAATTCTGCTCAATTTTAAAACGGCAACAACTCACAACATGGAAAGTGGCTCCTTCGGGCGAGATGTTCTATTTTTCTGGCTTCCTTTTATCCGTCAAGGCAACGGAAGGGTAACCAGGAAGGAAGCGTTAACCCACTCGGCTATAAACAAGATCGTTGGCTTTAAAATTGGGTGTGTGTGTTTTTTTTAAATGCTTTTCCTGTTAGAACTGTCAGAGAAACTGGCTGTAGTTGCAATCATTAAAAAAAGAAAAGAGGAACATGTGGCTGAAAAAATACTGGTGGAACCATGCCTCAAAAGTTGCTCAAGAAAGAAAGAAAAAATAGAAAACTCATTCATTCAGCCTGGATGAAAATTGTAGGCAGTTAATTCTGCATTATAATTATAAGTAGTCCTCAACTTACGACCCCAATTGAGCCCAAAATTGATGCTGTTAAGAGAGAAATTTGTGAAGTGAATTTTGCCCCGTTTCACGATCTTTCTTGCCACGTTTGTTAAGTGAATCACTGCCTTTGTTAAATTAGTAACTCGGTTGTTAAGTGAATCTGGCTTCCCCATTGACTTTGTGTCAGGTTTCCAAAAAATGCCCTAATTGATTCATGAGCCTCGAGCCAAATTTCAAAAGAAAATTAGTCATTTATTAGGAGCATTTATTTTGGCAAGACCTTTTTTGCAGTCAGATCTGAGCTTTATTTGAATTATAGCTGAACTTTACCCCTGTTCCTTCCCTCCCCTCAGTCTCTGTCATAAATCACATTCCCCAATGAGGTGCACCCCTCCCAAGTCTGCTGCAGTAATCTGAGATCCGACTCTAGCCGAAAGTATGTGTGGGATGCGCTCCCCCCCTTTCCTCTCCATGGCAAACGTAGGAGTTGACACTTTGTCAGGAGGTCGCTGACGTGGTAACCGTCGTAAATATGAACCAGTTGCCAAGCATCTGAATTTTGATCATGTGACCAGGAGGATGCTGCAGTCGTCGTAAGTTTGAAAAATGGTATACTTTTGGAAGAAAGCTGGATAGACATTTAATCAACTTTTTAAAAATGATGTATTTCACAGTAAAGTGTCTCTCAGTTTATGAACAGACTTCATGCATACCAATTAGAGTGGCACCTTAGTACTCAACTGCTTTGAAACTCACCGAATTTGGTACTCGACACATTTTGACAGGAAAATTAATGTGCTGGTAGTCGTTGTTTGTTTGATACTTGATGTACAAGCTACAACTTGTCGGGTGTCGGCTGCCTTGTGACTCACTACATTATTTGAAGGACTAAGAAGGACTAGGGGAGACATGATAGCAGTGTTCTGATATCTCAGGGGCTGCCACAAAGAAGAGGGGGTCAAGCTATTCTCCAAAGCACCCGAGGGTAGAACAAGAAGCAATGGGTGGAAATTAATCAAGGAGAGAAGCAACTTAGAAATGAGGAGAAAATTCCTGACAGTTAGAACAATTAATCAGTGGAACAGCTTGCCTCTGGTTAGTTGTGAATGCCCAACACTGGAAGTCTTTAAGAAGATGTTGGATAACCATTTGTCTGAAACGGTATAGGGTTTCCTGCCTAGGCAGGGGGTTGGACTAGAAGACCTCCAAGGTCCTTTCTAACTCTGCTATTGTATTTCTTACGGGGGGGGGATTATTTGGTACTCAAAGAGTTTTTGTTATTCATCTCGCCTCCCTGAACCAATCTGTATTTTCTTGGACCCTTTCATTTCTATTTAAGCAGACTTTTTCACGAGTCCCAGGTTTTAAGGCATTGCAATCAATCATATATATATATGTTGTAATTGTACTGATAAATAAATAATAGTCATACCAGGGGTTGTAACATAAATACATATATATATATATATATATATATATATATATATATATATATATATATATATATATATATATATATATATATATATATATATATATATATATATATATATATATATATATATATATATATATATATATATATATATATATATATATATATATATATATATATATATATATATATATATATATATATTTGTTTTCGTAGATTTTCACGGGTACAGGTATGCATGTTTTGGTGTATTCGGGTCTTTTCCCGTGTAAGATCTTACATGGGAAAAGACCCGAATACACCAAAACATGCATATGTATGTATGTATGTATGTCCGTCCGCCCGGCCAACTGTCTGTCTTCCAGCATAACTCTGGAACACCTCGAGCAATTTCAACCAAACTTGATAGACAGATTACTTATCCTCTGGAAACAAATACTGTGAGGGTAAGACACCGGTAACACCCCTTGGTGTGTGTGTACTGTTAAGATACAGCTTGTTGTGCCTTAAAATGGCTTCTACCGTACTGCCTTAAAATGACTTCTACTGTACAGTGCTGTGGAGTTGCCTTGGTAATGGCTTCACAGTAGTCCACAAGGGGGCTTCCTCTGGTAAGGGGGAAAAATCTAACATTAGAAATTGCGACAACGTTCATGGAAGGCGGGCTGGGATAAATAAATACCCGGGCAGCACCGAGTTATCAGCTAGTATATATTTAAAAATGAAATTTCCAAATTCAGAGCAGGAAGAAAGTCCGGCTTCAAAAACCCGATCTCCAATTTGTGCCAGTTTTGAATATGCAAATGTTTACCACTTTCAAGCTGCACATTATTCTACGGTAGGATATGTAAAATTTAAAAAAAAAACCATTTGCAAGAATTGGTCCTTGAACAAATGATGAACAATGGAGCAAAGTTCGAAAGATTACAACAGTTAAGCATTCATGGCCTAAATGCAAAATTTATGCTTTTCTCACCAAGGCCTTTTAAATGCCGAACTGTTTTACGTCAAATTCAAACCCATCTAGAACTCAGCTCTAGGGTTTCCTTAAGTGTTTGAGCTGTTCATCCAATTAATTTTCAGTTGATCGATCTATAAACAGAGTAGTGAGTAATCACGTTGAACTAAACCTACAGGTTAACCAATCCTGAATGTTTGGGCTTTGGAGGAATAAAAGATGGTTATTTGCTCATTCTGAAAAAAAGAAACTTAGTTTATTTCTTACTAGCTGATGACCTGTCGTTGCTCGGGTATTTATAGACATCGAAGCGTTTGTCTGACAGGAAGCCGTTAGTCTGACAGGGGCCTTTCTTCCCGCTACTCCCATGCCCATCATCCCTGCCCTCTCCCTTCCCCCTCCCATGCGCTCCTCTTTGCTGCCCTGGCACCTTGCCCCAAATCCATCAGGGCCTTCCCCATTGGTCCACTGGAGGGCGAACGTCAGAGCTGGCTTTCCGGAGGAAGCTGCAAAGGAGCTGACATCACAAAAAATTGCCACTCTAGGAAGCCACATTAGCTCTCCTTAATGGCCCAGTCTCACTTCTTCCTCCCATGACATCACAAACAATTGCTGCTCTAGGAAGCCACATTCGCTTTCCTTAACAGGCCAGGCGTTCCAGAGTTATGCTGGAACACACACACACACATACACACACGGGTGTCTTACCCCTCCCAGTATTTGTTTCCAGAGGGTAAGTCATCAGTGTACAAAGTTTGGTTGAAATTGCTTGAAGCGTTCCAGAGTTATGCTGGAACATACATACATACATAGGAAGTCACACTCGCTCTCCTTAATGGCCCAGGCTCTCCCTTCTTCCTCCCATGACATCACAAACAATTGCCTCTCTAGGAGCCACACTCGCTCTCCTTAATGGCCCAGTCTCACTTCTTCCTCCCATGACATCACAAACAATTGCCTCTCTAGGAGCCACACTCGCTCTCCTTAATGGCCCAGGCTCTCCCTTCTTCCTCCCATGACATCACAAACAATTGCCACTCTAGGAAGCCACACTCGCTCTCCTTAATGGCCCAGTCTCACTTCTTCCTCCCATGACATCACAAACAATTGCCGCTCTAGGAAGCCACACTCGCTCTCCTTAACAGGCCAGGCGTTCCAGATTTATGCTGGAACACACACACAAACACAGACACACCCCAGGGGTGTCTTACCGCTCCCAGTATTTGTTTCTAGAGGGTAAGTCATCGGTGTACCAAGCTTGGTTGAAATTGCTCAAGGCATTCCAGAATTATGCTGAAACATACATACATACAAGCTTATATATAGATAGAAGAATAGATTATATAATAAGATAAAGGAGGGGTATCTTCAGAGTATGGGCAGAACAGGCAAGATAGCAAGCATGGATGGCATGATTGAAATGTTCCCTATTTTTATCTGTATTGTACAGTAGCCCCATAAGCCAGAGAATGAATCTGGATGAAAAATGAAAAACTTTAAATTTTAGTCTTGATAATGTTCACTTAAGTGGATGAAAACTAATCAAGGAGTTATCCAATCTAGAAGGAAGGAGGTTTCCTAAGAGTGAGGACAATTAATCAGCGGAACAGACGTTGCCTCCAGAAGTTGTGAGGGGCTCCATCACTGGAGGCTTTTAAGAAGAGACTGGATAGCCACCTGTCTGGAATGGTATAGGGTCTCCTGCTGGAGCAAGGGGGGTTGGACTAGAAGACCTCCAAGGTCCCTTCCTACTCTGTTATTCTGTTAAATGTTCTCATTCAGCTAATCAAAGCTTCCATTGTAAAATACTGTGTGAGCTTCCTCCGTGGACAGACTTGTTCAGACAAAGAATGCTTTAGAAAGTGCCGTAGCTTGCAAAGAAATGGTTGCAACTCACACAAAGCTTTTTTTTAATACAGTGGTGGAATATCTGGAAGAATGCTAGAAAATAAGGAGCTCAATGCACAATACTAGGAGTCAGAACCAATATACAAGAGCATTCCAACCCCCTTGTGTGTGTGTGTGGTGTGTGTGTGTGTGTGTGTTCGTTCCACCATAACTCTGGAATGCCTCGTGCAATTTCAACCAAACAAATACTGTGGGGGTAAGACACCCCTTACACCCCTCGGGGGGGGGGGGTTCTGTTAAAATACAGCCTGTTGTGCCTTAAAATGGCTTCTACTGTACTGCTGTAAAATGGCTTCCACTGTGCAGCGAAGTGGAGTTTCCATGGTAACTGCTTCACAGTACACCCCAAGGGGGCTCCCTCTGGTAAGGGGGGGAAATCCAACATTAGAAATTGCGGCGACGTTCATGGAAGGAGGATTGGGATAAATAAATATCGAGGCAGCGCCGGATTATCAGCTAGTTTCCTATAAATACTAGGAAGTATCTCAGATACTTTCTCCGTACTGGTATTGTGAACAAACGAAGGAACGAGTCATTTGTAGGTGGTGATGTCTCAATTAATCGGGCAAGCCCAGTACAAAGCTGAATATTTAAGCTCTTGCTCAACTTAAGAGTGTAGCAATTGTGTCGTCCAAACAGATCACAACCACCCTCCAGAAGGTGGGAAAAGTTCAGAATACGATAGCACTACTGCCGGCTCGCTTGTGGGCGCGCTGTGGGCGCATACGCAGGGCAATAAAAATTGTTCTGCGCATGCGCAGAAGTAAAACACAAACAAACAAGATGGCGGCTTCTACGGCACCACCCGGAGAATCGGTTCTGGGGCGTGGCAGGCCTGGGTCGCTGCCGGTTCCGGCGACCCATGCCGCCAAACCACTACCGCTTTGGCCAAACTGGTCTGAACTGGTAGAAACCCACCACTGGATAGCACCAAGAGAACCTGGGTTGGCCAGACTTGAGATGGGACGCTAGCCTACAAGGCTCCGTCTGGGAATCTTCCTCTCAATGGTAACTCAGATGGGCCCTTTTTCAAAAAAAGGCAATAAAAATTGCGCCAGTTTTGCTGAAGCAAACATAGGTTGCTGTACAGCATTCTGCAAAAGGAGGGAAATATCCTTTTTTTTAATTAAAAAAAAGTGTATTTAAATTTTTTTTGTTCCCTAAATACAATTATAGGTATACATTCACATCGTTATTATTCTTTTTCACATTCGTCGTTCTTATACATTTGTCATTTCATTTACAGGGTTATCACATATCATTTGGTTTGCTTTATCATCCCTCGCTTGTTTTGACACCATCTTCTTCTCCCTTTCTTTTCTCCCTCCCTCCCTTCTCTATTTTCTTCCTTCCTCTCTCCTTTCCCTTTCTTCTTCCCTTTCCTCTCCCCTACTCCTCCCTTCCTCTTCCCCTTCCTGCCCTCTCTCCTTCTTTCCTTCTCCCTTCCAGCTTCCTCTCCTCGTCTCTATCTTCCTTCCCTCCTTTTCCTCTTCCTCTCCTCCTTTCTTTTTCTATTGTTGTAGGTGTCTCTTCCAGCTCTTACTTTTTCATTTTCTTGGGGTGGTTATTTCCGCAAACCCCCAAATAGTTCAATATCATTTCTTGTTCCCTTTCCTTCTCAAATCTATCCTGAATGTATCTTACTTCTGAATATATACTTATATATTATTATTTTCTTCAGGGGGAAATGTCCTTGAGGTTAATGACTTTACTGGAGGCTACACCTGCGTATATATCAGATTTTCTTTTAACAACGGGACAGAAGTGGTTTGCAATTGTCTTTTTTTAAAATTGGGCTTTCCAGATGAGCCTTAAATAAAGTTGCCAGACACTAACACAACTGACACAAGGGTGGAGAACCAAGCAGATTTCATCATTCTTACTGGCAGAATGTTGGCTGAATTATGAGCACATCCCATGCTTGGTGATATGTTCTCCTCCCCGACTTTCTCCACCCGCCCATCCTTCGGGCTTCTCTTTTGTCACTTCTTCTCCAGAAGTCCTCATTCAATCAACGAGATCCCCAGGATCTACTGAGAGCAAGTGGCAAGCTCTGGAGCGATCCCCAAACACAATAGATCAGAATAGAGCTGGGAAGGACCTTGGAGGTCTTCTAGTCCAGCCCCCTGCTCAAGCAGGAGACCCTATGCCGTTTCAGACACGTGGCTGTCCAATCACTTCCTAAAAGCCTACAGGGTTGGAGCGTTCACAATTTCTGGTGGCAAGCTGTTCCACTGGCTAACTGTCCTCATTGTTAGGAAGTTTCTCCTTAATTCCAGGTTGCTTCTCACCTTGATTAGTTTCCATCCATTTTTCTTTGGTGCTTTGGAAAATAAATGGACCCCTTCTTCTTTCTGGCAGCCCCTCAAATACTAGAATACTGCTATCATGTCACACCTGTCCTTCTTTTCTCTAGAGTAGCCAAACTCCAGTTCCTACATATGGTTTTGTCTCAAGCATTTGGTTGGTAGCAGGATGCCTCGTTAGTCCCCGTTGTCCAGCTTAACACCCAGGGATTCGCACACTGTCTCTTCTGGAGCAAAGACTCTGCTAAGACCTCTCTTCCCCACTATCTCTGCTCCCTTTCCTTGAGGCTCCTGAAAGCACCTGAAACCCAGTTTAGAAAGCCGTCATGGTCTAGTATCAAACTTGATTACACCACTATAACCATGCAGCCTTCTTGGCCTCAATAGGGAAGTAGATAGCTTTCTTCCAGGTTGTTTATCAGAATCTACAGCCATGGAATTGCCTGGTGGCCTCCACTCCAAGTATGTTCCCTCTGCTGAGTTTTCACAGATTAGCCCAAATCAGCTCAGGGCTGCCACCTAGTGGGGGCGGTCCTGCTTGGCGGCAACATTAATTTGGAATCGTTTTTTTTCGAAGTGAAGATTAAATGACGGCCTGTTCACCTTTGAGTGCCCGAACAAAAGCTAATTTAACAAGCTAATTTGTGGAATTGCAGCCTGCAACCTTGGTAAAGTTTTTGAAGTCTTCCATTTAAATAACAACCAGATCCAACCGTGTTTACGATCGTCACCCAGATTAAACCAACTTTCTGCCGAGACATGTTTAACTTCCCACATAGGAAATCAACAACAGCCAACGGACCTCGTTTACAGTTTAACCCTACCCAAATAACACAAAGGTTAGGTCATCATTACTTCTTTCTGTTTACCTCTGCCCCCCCCCCCCCGCCTTGTTGATGGCTAGCCTCTTATCCCTTCCCTCTTTATTTATTTAAAGATGCGTATCTGTTACAATAACCTTCAGGGGCTGCTTACACCTCGTAGTTATACACAGTGAGAAATGTAGAGAAGTAGCATGGGCAGGCACCTAAAGCTAAAGATACTTAACTTGTCTCTACATTTCTCATTGTGTATAACTAGGAGGTAGTTGTGAATGCTCCAACTCTTGAAGTTTTTAAGAAGATGTTGGATAACCATTTGTCTGAATCTATCTATCTATATCTAATTTATCTATCAAATTTATATCTATCTAATTTATCTCTAATTGATCTGTCTATTAAATTTATAATTTATATCTATCTATCTCTAATTTATCTGTCTATCAAATTTATATCTAATTTATATCTATCTATATCTAATTTATCTATCAAATGTCTGTCTGTCTGTCTATCTGTCTATCTATCTATCATTTATCATTTATCTATCATCTATCTATCTATCTCTATCTATCTATCTATCTATCTCTATCTATCTATCTATCTATCATCCATCTATCTATCTATCATCTATCTATCTATCATCTATCTATCTATCTATCTATCTATCATATCTATCATATCTATCATATCTATCTATCTATCATCTATCTATCTATCTATCATCTATCTATCTATCTATCTATCTATCTATCTATCTATCTATCTATCTATCTATCTATCTATCATCTATCTCTAATTTATCTGGCTGGCTCCAGAGTAGGATGGGAATGGACATTTTGCAATATCCTTCCCCAGGAGTGGGGAGGGAATGGGGATTTTGCAGTATCCTTCCCCTGCCACGCCCACCAAGCCATGCCCACAGAACCGGTAGTAAAAAAAATTGAATTTCACCACTGGTCTGAAGTAGTGTAGGGTTCCTTGCTAAGCAGGGGGTTGGACTAGAAGACCTCCAAGGTCCCTTCCAACTCTGTTATTCTATATTCTATTCTATTCTTTTCTTTTCTATTCTATTCTAATCTAATCCAGTGATTTTTTTTAAAGCTGAGAAAACAAATTAAATACACAGCAGGAAAGTTTGTTTGAAGAGGACTCCAGGGCGGTACCATAATAGTCTCTTAACCAGAGAGGTGGGGCAGCTAAGGAAGGACGACTCCTACAGAGATGAAACAGTGGACAATTTTGCATAGCAAATGCTGTCTGTGTACACAATTAACGCACCAATAGCAATCCACTTCTGGAGTATATTATCCACACCAAGCCGGGTTTCAACCCTAAAATAAATAAAACGAATACACTTCTGAATTCTTCTTCAACTGTTGATGGTTGGTTCCTCCAATCTGTAAATTAAACCTACGAGAGTCCCCTTGCTTGGCCCAAGGAACAATATTCACATCCCAGGTGAAACAGAAAAAAAAAGGGTTTAAACCCATTTCCAAAGTCAGTGATTAAAAACAACACCTAGCTACTTTCTTAATCCCTGCCCTGCTAAATTAGTCACACAATTTATAATTTCTATCTATCTATCTATCATCTATCTATCTATCTATCTATCTATCTATCTATCTAATCTATCTATCTCTAATTTATCTATCAAAATTATAATTTATATCTATCTGTCTGTCTGTCTGTCTATCGTCTATCATCTATCTATCTATCTATCTATCTATCTATCTATCTATCTATCTAATTTATCTATCAAGATTATAATTTATGTCTGTCTATCCATCCATCCATCCATCTGGGTCTGTCTATCTATCATCTATCTATCTATCTATCATCTATCTATCTATCTATCTATCTATCTATCATCTATCTATCTATCATCTCTCTCTCTCTATCTATCTATCTATCTATCTATCATCTCTCTCTCTCTCTCTCTATCTACCATGTATCTATCTATCATCTATCTATCTATCTATCTATCTATCTATCTATCTATCTATCATCTATCTATCTATCTATCATCTATCTGTCTGTCTATCTATCTATCTATCATCTATCTATCTATCATCTCTCTCTCTCTCTATCTCTCTATCTATCATCTCTCTCTCTCTCTATCTATCTCTCTATCATCTTTATCTATCTATCATCTATCTATCTATCTATCTATCTATCTATCTATCTATCTATCTATCTATCATCTATCTATCTATCTATCTATCTATCTATCTATCTATCTATCTATCATCTATCTATCTAATTTATTGACCCACTCCCCCTGCAGAGTGTGTATCCACAGGGGTGGCTCAGCCAAGCCTTTACAGACCCCCACCACCACCACAAAGCCCATTCTCCAGGTGTAAAACAACGCACAGCACACACACGTACACACACCCGAAGCCGATGGTAAAGAAAAGCTCGGGCCCTCCCAGAAGTTCAGCCCCGCGTCCAAGCGAAGCAAGCGAGGGGATTCCCCACGCGTGTCCCCCCCCCCCCACTTCGGAGAGCCAACTTCTCCTGCGGGTGGTTCCGAAGCCCCGGGAGGAGGAAGGAAGGAGGGAGGGAGGCGGCGGAGGAGGAGGCGAGGGGGGCTGGGGGCGTCCGAGGGCCTCCCCCTCCCAAGCCCACCCCCTCCTCGTCTCAGACTTACGTCCAAGCGGAGCGGCGGAGGAGCTGCCCTTCCTGCGGGCGGAGGGTCTTGGGCCAAGTCGAAGCCCCCTTCTGGCCCGTCCCGGGACGAGCAAGTTCGGCCGGCTCTTCCCGGTAGTCCTCTCCCCGGCCTCGGCGCCACCTGCCCCGACAACAGCTGAGCGCAGGCCTCGCCCAGCCGGCTGGGGAGGAAGCGCAGGCGGAGCGGCCGGGGCTGGGCTGGGCTGGGCTCCCTCCCCTCCGATGGGCTTTTATGTTTCTTTGCAGCAAATCTCCGCAGTTGAGTCGTTTTTCTTAGCGGTCAATGCAACTTTAAATGGGTTTGGATCTAGGATAGACGGTCCTCGGTTTATGACCGTTCTGAAGGGAATCGAGGCCGTTGTAAGTAACACGGTTGTTAAGTGAATCGGATTTCCCCATCAACTTCAAATGAGTTTGGATCTAGGATGGGTGGTCCTCGATGTACGACCCCGACGGAGCCCTAAATTTCTGTTGCTAAGTGAGACGTCGGTTAGGTGAGGACTTTTCTTGCCACAGTTCTTAAGGGAATCACTGCAGTTTTTCATAGCACGGTTGTTAAGTGAATCCTCATTGGCTCTGCCGGTCAGGTGGTCCCAAAAGCAGATCACGTGATACTGCAACCGCCATAAATGTGAGACAGTTGCCAAGCACCCGAATGCAAATTACGGGACCGCGGGGATGCTGCAACGGTCATAAGTGTGAACAATGGTCACACATAGGTTTTTTTCAGCGCCGTTGTAACTTCGAATGGTCCACCAAGCAAACCATCGTAAGTCAAGGGCTACCTGTAAAATGGTTGTAAATTGAGGACAGATCATCTCGGTTTACAACTACGCCTTTCGTGATCTTTTTTCTTCCACTTGATATGTAAAGCGTTCGACCAGTGAAGCTGTCGGGAAAATTACAACACAGGAAATGTCAAAAACTCAAAAATTCTGGTGAAAAAGACAGAACCTTTGAAAAAAAAAAAACCTACACAAATCGAGATATGGAAAGTTGAGGGGGAAAAAACCCCCAAAACTATGCATTAGTGTTGTTTTCTTTAATTTGTGGCTTAGAATCAAGAGAGGTGGAAGGGATCCTTGAGGTCATCTATACCACTCCCTGTTCTGCAATCCAACAAGACAGACACAGACTCCAAGGGATAATTAGAACTTCAGAAGAAGAAAAAAACAATGGCTGCCAACCTGCCTTCCATTGAGGGCCTGTATACTGCATGAGTCAAAAAGGGGGCCGTGAAAATATCTACAGACCCTTTGCATCCTGGACATAAATTGTTTCGACTCCTCAAAATGACGCTATAGGGCACTGCACACCAGAACAACTAGACACAAGGACAGTTTCCCCCCCCCCCCCCCGAAGGCCATCCCTCTGCTAAACAAATAATTCCCTCAACACTGTCAAACCATTCACTAAGGCTGCGTTACTATTAGTCTTCTCATCACCCATCTCCTCCTACTTATGACTGCAAGACGGTAACTTAGTTGCTTGTATCCTTACGATTTATATTGATATGGATTGTTTCCTGATTGCTTATTTGTATCCTATGACGAATTATTAAGTGTCGTACCTTATGATTCTTGACGAGCGTATTTTGTCTTTTTGTGTACACTGAAAGCACATGCAACAAAGACAAATTCCTTGAATAGACTCCTATTCTATTCCTATTCTATTCTGATTTCTCTATTCTATCCTATTCTGATTTCTCTATTCTATTTTGATTTCTCTATTCTATTCTGATTTCTCTATTCTATTCTGATTTCTCTATTCTATTCTGATTTCTCTATTCTATTCTGCATTCTATTCTCTATTCTATTCTATTCTGATTTCTCTATTCTATCCTATTCTGATTTCTCTATTCTATTTTGATTTCTCTATTCTATTCTGATTTCTCTATTCTATTCTGATTTCTCTATTCTATTCTGATTTCTCTATTCTATTCTGCATTCTATTCTCTATTCTATTCTATTCTGATTTCTCTAATCTATTCTGCATTCTATTCTCTATTCTATTCTATTCTGATTTCTCTATTCTATTATGCATTGTATTCTCTATTCTATTCTGATTTCTCTAATCTATTCTGCATTCTATTCTCTATTCTATTCTATTCTGATTTCTCTATTCTATTCTGCATATTCTCTATTCTATTCTATTCTGATTTCTCTATTCTGTTTTATTTTATTTTATTCTATTCTATTCTATTCTATTCTACCAAAGATCAAAAAGACAGTTTGGTGTAATGGTTTAAGGCGGTACATTAGAAACCAGGAAACTGAGTTCTAAGACCTGCCTTAGACCCAAAACCGGCTGGGTGACTGGTTCCTCTCAACCCTAAAAAATAAGCAAGGACAAAAGTTGCCAAGAAAACGACATGGATTAGCCCAGGCAGCCACCAGACGTCAGCAATGGCTCAAAGGGATTTAAAAATAACAGTAAAGGTGAACTCACCACTTCTTGTGGCAGGCAGTTCCACTGGCTGACTTCTCATGAACTTCCTCCTGATCTTTAAACCTGAACTTGTCATTCTAACCTGTGGGTTCTGATTTTCCTTTTGGACCAACAGAGGTTCAGTCCAAACCCCCTCCCCTTTTTACTATAGGATATTTTATTTATGAAAATAATTACGTAAGTCTTGCAATCTTAAATGAGAACACTGAATCAATGGGAAATGACATTGCGATTCCCATGGTGCTGAACAATTACTTTTCAACACTGTATTTACCTTAGACCTATTTTTTTATATATAAAATATAATATACCACTATTTGCAGCCTCTTTGCAGATTCACGTTTGACATTGTTTGTCATAAGGGGGTAAGCTGCCAATTTTTCTAACAAGGCTTTCTAAAGACATAATCTAAAATGGAGCTATCGAGCTGCTATAGAAACCATTAAATTCCTGCCAGAGGGAGAAAAAGATTTGATTTGATTTGATTTAATCTCTCTCTCTCTCTCTCCCCTCTCTCTCTGCCTCTCTCTTTCTCTCTCTCTCTCTGCCTCTCTCTCTCTCTTTCTCTCTGCCTCTCCCCCTCCCCACCTCTCCATATCTGTATCTAGAATGGAATGGAATAGAATGGAATAGAATAGAATAATAGAATAGAATAGAATAGAATAATAGAATAGAATAGAATAGAATTCTTTATTGGCCAAGTGTGATTGGACACACAAGGAATTTGTCTTTGCTGCAGATGCTCTCAGTGTACATAAAAAGACAAGATACATTAATCAAGAATAAAAAAGTACAGCCTTAATGATAGTCATAGGGTACAAATAATTAATCAGAAAACAATATCAATATCAGTCGTAATGATACAAGCAACAAAGTCATGCAGTCATAAGTGGGAGGAGATGGGTGATAGGAACGATGGGAAGACTAATAGTAATAGTAATGCAGCCTTAATGAATGGTTTGACAGTGTTGAGGGAATTATTTATTTAGCAGAGTGATGGCGTTCGGGGGAAAAACTATTCTTGTGTCTAGTTGTCTTGGTGTGCAGTACTCTATAGCATCGTTTTGAGGGTGGTAGTTGAAACAATTTATGTCCAGGATGCGAGGAGTCTGTAGATATTTTCGCAGCCCTCTTTTTGACTCGTGCAGTGTGCAGGTCCTCGATGGAAGGCAGGTTGGTAGCCATTGTTTTTTCTGCAGTTCTGATTCTCCTCTGAAGTCTGGGTCTGTCTTGTTGGGTTGCAGAGCCAAACCAGACAGTTATGGAGGTAACAGGACAGACTCAATAATTCCTCTGTAGAATCTACGCCTACTGTGTAGTCTTCGGATGTTTTAATATTCTCACTTCTTGAATTCAGTCATGAGTTTAAGAAGGATTCCTTGTCCTTATCTTATCTGAAATTACATGCAAACCAATAAGCCTAGGGACCCCAAGGATGGAGCTATGACTCATTCTTCAGCAAATCTTTAATCCCATCAAAGGATTTATGGAGAACCTCAACACAAACGTTGCATCTAAAAGAGGCATTTCCTTCTTTAGAAAACACATCTTTAACCAAGATCCTGGCCTTGGGGCAATTACCAAACAAGCACCTAAGGATCCACCAATGGATCTGTATTGCCATTGGGCCATTCCTTGATGGTGTTCATTTAATAAAGGAGAATATTTGTAACTCAGGGTTGACATGAGGGGGTCCTTGGTGCTCTCTGAGCTTGCTTGTTTTCTTGCAGACTTTTCATGACCCAACTAGGTAACATCATCAGTGCTAGTAAGGAGAACGGTTTGCTGTCCCTTTATATTCTGTGGGCTTGCTTGTCTGTGTGGGTGAGAGCGGCCTTAAGAGATTCTTTGGTTGGGTTGTTTACTGATGGCTCTTTGGCAGTTTCATGATTGGGGTATGGCTTAAGTGATTGTGAGTTGACCTTGGAGTTAATCTATGCTGATCTGGGTGCGGATTAGCAGTGGAAAGATGCTGAAGTCTTTGTTCTCTTTTTGGCTGGTTGATTGTCTCTTTTCCATATGCAAAAGAGTGTTTCTTCATTCCTGCATCGCTTTTGTTTCTTTCCTAAGGGAGAAAGCTCTAGGAGGAGTCCTCGTTTAGCGTCTGCCTCAGTTGTGACTCTTTGTAAGGACAAGGATGATGATTTGAGGCCCTTCCAACTCTGTATTTGGCATTCTGTAGGCTTATGAGTATAGAGGTCGGCTCTGACTTTTTTTAAAATTAAAAATCATCAGACAGCGACATCTACTGGGCAGGTAGAAAATAAATGAGTCCTATTTAGCTATTATATCTGTTGGAATGTTAAAAAAATCTGATATCCAGATTTTACTTTACTTTACTTTACTTTACTTTACTTTACTTTACTTTACTTTACTTTAACCTTTACCTTTACTTTTACCTTACTTTATACTTTACTTTACTTTATACTTTATTTTATACTTTACTTTTACTTTACTTTTACTTGACTTTACTTTATACTTTACTTTACTTGACTTTATACTTGACTTTACTTTATTTTACTTTGACTTTACTTTATACTTGACTTTTCTTTATTTTACTTTTACTTTACTTTTACTTTACTTTACTTTATACTTTACTTTACTTTACTTTTACTTTACTTTTACTTTACTTTTGCTTTACTTTTGCTTTACTTTTACTTTACTTTTACTTTACTTTTACTTTACTTTTACTTTACTTTTACTTTACTTTTACTTTACTTTTACTTTTACTTTACTTTACTTTTACTTTACTTTTACTTTACTTTTACTTTACTTTTACTTTACTTTTACTTTACTTTTACTTTACTTTTACTTTACTTTTACTTTACTTTTACTTTACTTTTACTTTACTTTTACTTTACTTACTTTTACTTTACTTTTACTTTACTTTTACTGTATTTAAATTTTCTTTGTCATATAAAGATTACAAATCCAAGCAAGCAAAATGAAAAAAATGAAAATGTAACAGGGAAAATCGGCAGGTTGGAACGCTGAAGCCCCAGCTCCCATACGGACCTGTCAAATATGGAGTGAGGTCTTCAGAAATGAAGTTAAAGTGAAAACTGTGAAAGTTAGTAGCTGAGACAATTAATCGGGCATGGCAGCGATGGCTAGGTTTTTGTCGTCGCGTGCCAAAAGCGTGCAGGTGCGCAACAGTGCATGCCCACACCCATAATGCAATGCGTGCATGACACACCCACACACCCACTGCCCCACCCCTATGTATGCACGCCAGTGGTGGGATTAAAATAATTTAACAACTGGTTCTCTGCCCTAATGACCAGCTGGGTAGGCGTGGCTTGGTGGTCATGTGACTGGGTGGGCGTGGCCAACTCAACGTTACTCATGTCGATGGGCGCTTCGCCTTAGCTGTGACAATGTAATAAGGGTTAACGGGAGAGGCAGTTTCTGTAAACGGGGAAATTGAGATGAGGCTAGAAACAACATCAGAATGTTTCCTTCCTGCCTTCCTTATAGGATTAGCCCTGTAAAGTGGGGGAAAACAAAAGGAGATTTCTTCCAACAACCGGTTCTCCCAACTGCTTAGAAAGTTAACAACCGGTTCTCCCGAATAGGTGCGAATCCCAACACTTACAGTACTGTAAGTGTAACTTTACATTTTGGTGTTTATTGTTTATTTTAACCCCTTCAAATCCAAATCTTTACTGGTTACTCTATTTTTGTAATGAGTAAACCAATGAAAAGAACTGGTAGTTATTTTTCAAGCAATAGTAGTGGAGTTGGTCAAAGAGAAAAAAAAAAGAATCAAAATCTGTACATAATAACAAATTTCTAGTAATTGCAAGGTTTGTTTTTAAATTTCCTCAAAAGGAAAGGAGAGATTAATATGGAAAAAATAAGTTCTTAAACTATAATCGAGAAGTTGTGAATGCTCCAACACTGGACATTTTAAAGAAGATGCTGGATATCCATTTGTCTGAAGTGGTGTGGGATTTCTTGCCTAAGCAGGGGGTTGGACTAGAAGACCTCCAAGGTCCCTTCCAACTCTGCTATTCTATTCTATTCTGTTCTTGTATATATTTAAATTCCCATAGGGAACTTTGCAATAATTTGTTGTTCCTTCTTTCTAACAAACTTTGGGACAGCCTCCCATATAATCACTTACTAAGAACACAGCTAGGAGACAGCACATATCTGATGTCGGCTGAATTAAAAACAAAAATCTAAGCCAAATCAAATCTGGTTAACATTTGAGTAGAAGACTTGCTCAGAAATACCAAGAATATTTGAGAAGTTTAACAAACGTTGTGGAAGAAGAAGGCAATGATGAATCGCTTCTATGATATTCTCAAGAAAATGTCATAGAGGTGAAAACACTTGGCCTTGAGTTTGATTTGATGCAACATGGGGCTTTTTTTATGCAAAAAGGTGCAATGTTTATGTTGAGATTCTCCATACATCCTTTGATAGGATTAAAGATTTGCTAAAGAATGAGTCATGGGTTCATTCTCAGGGTCTAATGGTTTGCATGTAATTTCAGATAAGATAAGGATAATGACTTCTTTTAACTCAATCATGAGTTTAAGAATTGAGAACATTAAAACATCTGAAAACTATACAGAGATGTAGATACAGATACGGAAAGAAGGAGGGGGGGAGGGGGAGAGAGAGATTTCCACATCATTTAAAACCAAAATTGTTTTATTTACATTTAGTCTCCATTTTCCAATTATTTCCAGAGTAATTTCTAAGTGATATCTCTATCTATTCAAATGCCAAACCAAAATTGTTTTATTTACATTTAGTCTCCATTTTCCAATTATTTCCCGAGCAATTTCTAAGTGATATCTCTATCTATTCAAATGCCTTGTTGAGTAACAGTGCTGAATATGGGTTTAATACGTTTGTTAAGATTATATTTCTATATATTATCAAGTGTTGTGTTGTTTTTGCTCATTGTTTATCTATGTGTGTGGGTACAGATAAGTTATTGGCCAAAAGTCCCATACTTTTTGTTAGCCTTATCCTCCACAAATTTATCTAATTCTTTTTGAAAATCATTCCTCCGTAAGTTAATGGCAAGAAATTCTTAGCAATTTCCAGAAATTCATCTAAATTTCCAAAAATGCATCACAATTTCCAAGGAATTAATCGAGGGCCATAATGAAATGGCAGTTCATTTATCTGGAACCAGCTGCCAATTGTTACAATTAGATAACCCTCATGTTCTGTCCTTTTGAGACAATAATTCCATGCCAACCATACTTTTTTTATCTTTATCAATCCCACTTGTCTTCTAGATAAGACAACCCTTAGGGATTATTCATTGTTGGGCCCCAACGATAATAGCAGAAAGGAACTATAGGCTACCTATCTAGGTCAACCTTCTGCTCTTTGCAAAAATCGACTATATTGGTGACCTTCTAATCCCTTTTGAGAACCTACAACTTCTGAGAGGTCACCAATGATCCAGATAGAAGGTTCCACAACTTCCCCTGCTTAACAGCTCCTGCAAAAAGAAATTCCCAGCCTGGAATTCCATTCTTTTAATGTCAGCAATTTTACTATTGTTTAACCAAGAATACGTCATCCCTTGCAGGGACAGGGTCTTTTTTTAAAGAAACTTGTAGGCCATTATTTTATCTTCCCTACTTCTTTCTTTCTTTCTTTCTTTCTTTCTTTCTTTCTTTCTTTCTTTCTTTCTTTCTTTTTCTTTCTTTCTGACTGACTGACTGACTGACTTATTTACTTACTGGCTGAAGGTTTTATTGAATCCCTAAGTTTATAAGGATGCAGGGAACTGCCTTGTTACTCCTTA
Source organism: Natrix helvetica (assembly GCF_964273705.1). Lineage (NCBI taxonomy): Eukaryota > Metazoa > Chordata > Lepidosauria > Squamata > Natricidae > Natrix > Natrix helvetica. Next base: position 80,272,373 of record NC_138553.1, on the reverse strand, counting down.
TTTAACAAAATATCCAGACAATTTTTATAAGGATGCAAGGATCTGCTTTGTAATTCCGTATTTAACAAAGTACCCAGACAATGCTCCTTTATTCTATGTTCAGCTGTTATTATCAAACCAGGAGGATTTATTTTCTATCAAGAGAGCCGAAGTATGCTGCAATTGCTCGCAAAACCAGTCGTATTTTGATGGCTTTGATCACTTAACATAAACTACACCACAGTAGGCTTAAAAAAAAAACGCTATTAACTTGTTGAATTCTGTTGGCCGTAATAAAATTAATATCTTTGAAAGTCCTGTTGTCAGGCACAAAAGATCAGGGCCATATGTGACACCTACACACATCAGGGGCCCATTTTGGGCCTAATAGGTCTTCCTGCGGCCTCCTGGAACCAAAAATGGGCCCTGGGGGAGATGCACACCCCCCCTCCGTACTCCCCTTGCCCTTGACACATGCATGCATGACCCCCCCACACACATACGCCCTCCAGCCCCCATGCTTGCATGTGCATCTCCCAAACTCCCTCCCCCTCTGTGCATGCACGGCAGAGACCCGAAAATCAACTGACTGGTGGGAGGCACAGGCACATTTGCAATAAAGCAAACTTGGGGCAATGGCTTGGTTGCGTGCCCACAGAAAGGGCTCTGTGTGCCACCTGTGACACGCGTGTCATGCGTTCTCCATCATACCCTAGATCTTTCTCTGATGCAGGTGTCAGGGATTGTGGATCGATTGCAAGCTGGAAAAGAAGAGCTTTATGGGCTTCCCATGCAGATCTCCCCAAAGCTATGGAACCCAGGGGGGGGGGCACTCCATAACCCCACATTCCCGTTCTCTCTCAGGGAGGGGCCTCTCCAAAGGACCTGGCAGCCCAACAAGAAGTAATGGGTGGAAACTTATCAAAGGAAGATCCAACTTGAACCTGCGGAGAAATTTCCTGAAAGAACTTCTGGTGGGGCTGTTACGTTGTTTTTCTCCCTCCCCAGGCTTCAAGAAAGTCTCCGGAGCCCTGGGAGGGCAACAATTCCCCCCCACACACACACACATATACACAGGGGTTGCTCTTCCATATGCAAGGGGGGGGTTGCTCGCACATGCACAGGTGGGGGGGGCATGCATGCGCAATAGCATGCACGCACATTTTTTGGCACATCTTTAGAAAAAGGTTAGCCTTCACTGACCTATATTTTACTTTGGATCGGTTGCCCCTCAGTCTTAGATGGTTCTTTCAGTAGAAAGTGCCATGGAGTTAAGAGTGGGAAGTCATTCCCTGGGGGAATTCTGGGAGTTGAAGTTCACAAATCTTAAACAAGTCTGGAGACGTTTATGGAGATTCTCGTCATCCAGGTCATGGTTGTCCCAAAAGTGCGCTTTTTTTTTTTCAAGAGGCAACTGGACTTTTGTGGTTTTTCTTTGAAGACGTTTCGCTCCTCCTCCTCCGAGAAGCTTCTTCAGCTCTGGCTGGTTTCCCCACCATCCCTTCAGAGCCGAAGAAGCTTCTTGGATGAGAAGCGAAACGTCTTCAAAGAAAAACCACAAAGTCCAGTTGCCTCTTGAAAAAAGCACCTTTGGGACAAGTCTGGAGACCTAGCTGGGGAATTCTGGGAGTGGAAGTCCATAAATCTTAAAATCGCCAAGTTAGCTAGGGAATTCTGGGAGTTGAAGTCCACAAATCCTAAAATCGCCAAGTCTGGAGACTTAGCTGAGGAATTCTGGGAGTTGAAGTCCACAACTCTTAAAAGTTCCAAGTTTGGAGACTTAGGAGTAGAACAGGGGTGTCCAAACTTGGGAACTTTAAGACTTGTGGACTTCAACTCCCAGAATTCCCCAGCAGCCTGGCTGGGGAATTCTGGGAGTTGAAGTCCACAAGTCTTAAAGTTCCCAAGTTTGGACACCCCTGGAGTAGAATGAAGAGTAGGCCTCATTGGTTCAGAGCATAAAATCTCAAGCTTGACTTCAAAGTAAATCTTTCCAACTCCCTAGGAATTGTGGATCAGATTACAAGCTGTTGGTTCCCCAACTAGATCTCCCCAACAGTGTGGAACCCAAGAGTAAAGCTACTCCATAAGCCCACATTCCCCTTCTGGTGGCTTCTTTTCGAGGAAGAAGATAGGCTGAGTAAACAAGGCCACTATCAGAACTCCGGATCCTCTTCAAGCCATTTACTCCTCGGAGTTTCCGAGGGGGGCCCTGCTACTCCAGGGGCGGGGCTTCTCGGCCCGTGACGCATTTTCAAACGGGCCAATCCACTCCAGCCAAGACTAGGGTTGGATTTAGCAACCTTCCCCGCAGGGGGCTTTTAAAAAGAGCTCCATTTTGGGCCGGCCGTGCGGCGTTGGGTGGGGGGAAAGGTGCGTGTCGGCCTCCGATCGGCCCAGCAGGAGGCCCCTCCATCCCCCCCGCCCCCTCCTCACGCCCTGTTGGCAGCGCAGAAGTTGCGCCTGGCAAGAGAAAGCGAAAGAGGAGGGGGGTGGAAGAAAAAGTGACTTTCGCCGGGGAGGAGGAGGAGGAAGAAGAGAAGGAGGAAGCAGAGGAGCAGGAGGAGAAAAAAGAGGAGGAAGAAGAAAAGGAGAAAAGGGAGAAACGAAGAGGAGAAAAGGGAGGAGGAAGGAGAGGAAGAGGAGAAAGAAGAGAAAGGACAAGAGGAGGAGAAAAAAGAAGAGAAAGGAGAAGAAAAAGGAGGAGGAGAAAAGAGAAGAGGAGAAAAAGGAGGGGGAGAAGAAGAGGAGGAGAAAAAGGAGGGGGAAAGAGGAGGAGAAAAAGGAGGGGGAGAAGAAGAGGAGGAGAAAAAGGAGGGAGAGGAAGAGGAGGAGGAGAAAAAGGGGGAGGAAGAGGAGGAGGAGGAGAAAAAGGGGGAGGAGGAGGAGGAGGAGGAGAAAAAGGAGGAGGAAGAGGAGGAGGAGAGCCGATATTGCTGGAGCTGCTGGGCGGCCGGTGGCGGCGCTGGAGAGGACGAGAGCCAGCAGCAGCAACAGCCGCCGCCGTCGTGGCGCTAGAGCGAGGATGAAGCCGGCGGGCCCTGGAGGCGCCCCCGCAGCCGAAGGAGGAGGCGTCGGCGGCGGTCAGGCTCCCGGGCTGCCTCCGCTCTCCTCTCCTCCCGCCGGCCCGGCGTGGGAGCAAGTGGTGCACTCGCGCTCGCAGGCGCTCTTCCGCGGCGGCAGCAGCAGCAGCAGCAACGGCAGCCCAGTGCTGGGCGACGCCTTGAAGCTGCTGGTGCCCCGCTCGACGGCCTTCATGAGCTCGGAGGCCGAGCTCTGGGACTTCCTCTGCAGCCTCCGGCACGAGTTCTCGCCCGTCATCCTTCGCAGCAAGGACGTCTACGGCTACGCCTCCTGCCGGGCCGTCGTGCCGGACCTGCCCCGCGGCTGGCCGGAGGAGGAGGCGGCGGCCGCCGGCACCAGCAGGAGAAGCAGGAGAGGAAGAGGAGGAGGAAAAGCCCCGGCAGCCGCCGCCAACAACAAGGGGAAGCGCCCGCCGACCGACGCCAAGAGCCGCCGGGGAGGAAGGAGCGCAAAGCCAGCGGCCAAGAAGCGCAAGGAGGACGGGCTGATTCCGCCCCGGGAGCTCTGGGCTTGCGAGCAGCGGCCAGTCCCGGCCCGACGGACCCCGACGGAGCCGGAGCCGCTTCCCGATCCTCCGATCCCGGGCGAGATCCCGCTGTCCGCCTTCCCACCGGTCAAGGTCCGCGGCGACATCTGGGAGCGGCGCAGCTTGGAAGCCGCCCGCCGCCGCGCGCAACGCCTCTGGCGGGTCGACCTGGTGCCCGTGGTGAAGTTGCGCCGCATCCAGACCCCGATCTGCTGCTAGGAGAAGACGGCTTAGGAGGAGGAGGAGGATCGTCTCAGTTGACAGTCCTTTAACAGAAGGGGGTCCTTGGAGGTCATCTAGACCAACCCGCCTGCCCTGTTTTGGAGGAGGTCATCTAGTCCAATCCCCTCTACTGGGGGATTCGAACTGCTGAACTTTGCTGATGCTTATGACTCTTAACCCCCATTCAGAAGACCTTTAGGAGACACGTGTCCAGCCGCCTGTTTACACAAGTCCCTGGTTTTTTTTTGTTTTGGGTCTGGATGGTGTGGTCCTCTTTTTTATTATTATTAATTTTTTTAAAGACACGGGGCGCTGCACTTTAAAAAGGGACAAGGCGGGGGGGGCTGGCCACCCCCACCCCCCACACACACTTTTCGTCTCTTCGTGGTTTTTGCTTTGCGAGCCAGGAAAAAAATAAATAAACTGGGATTCTGTTTTGGAGAAACCGAGGCGAACCGGCTGAAGCCTTATTGACTTTCGCTTGTTTTCCCGTTGGGCTACCTCACTTTTCTAAGGGAAGCACCGTTAACTTTCGCTTTCTTCCAAAGAACTTGGCCCCGGCTGCAATAAAAACGCCAATCCAGGATTAGGGTCTCCTGCTTGGGAGAGCAAGGGGGTTGGACTAGATGACCTGCGAAGGTCCCTTCCAACTCAAGTTAATCTGATTGTTGGGTTTCCCCCCCCCCTTTTCCTATGATGAATCTGACTTTGTATTATATTGCACTATATACTCAGGGTTATTTGAATATGCGAAGGGTTTTCCCGTTTTTTTGGGGGGGTGGGGGTGAACATGATGACTCATCGGCTTTGACCAAGGAAGTTTGAGGAATTGGAAACTTTTAAAAGACTGATCCGGTAGTGCAAAAATATTTCATGCTGTTTCCACACCCCCCCCCTTTTTTTTAATTATTTTTTTGTAATTTGGACTTGATAAGACACCGTTTTTGATATGGTAACGTGATTTGTAGCTGTTTTAAAAGGTTTTATAGTTGGAATGAGCTAGGGTTCCTGTAACGTCTTCAAGAGTTGTATTAGATGCACGCTCAATTTTATATTGATTTTTTTTTTTTGCTTTAGAGAAGGTCCAATCGACCGAAGTTTTAAAAAAAAATTAATAAAATTTAAAAGTGGAATGTGTAACATGGTTTATATTTGCGTGGGGCAGTTTCAGACGGATGTTAAAGCACTGTGTTGACATGCTGGCCTCCTGCCATGCTTTGAAAAACTTAAGTGTGTTTTTTGGGGACTGGACGCTAAATAGGGATAAACCTGGTTAGTACAATAACTAGGATATCTGAGGGTGGTGTGCCAAATTGAGAACTCCAAAGTTGGTGGGGGGGGGGAGAGAATGACTCATCCTTCCGTCCTTCCGAGGTCGGTAAAATGAGGACCCAGATTATTGGAGGCAATAGGCCAGGGATGTCCAAACTTGGCAACTTTAAGACTTGTGGACTTCAACTCCCAGAATTCTGGGAGTTGAAGTCCACAAGTCTTAAAGTTGCCAAGTTTGGACACCCCTGCAATAGGCTGACTCTGTAAACTGCTTAGAGAGGGACTGTAAAGGATACGACGTGGTACATAAGCGCTATTGCTATTTCAGTGGGGACAACGAAGCAGTGGAACAACTTGCCACCAGAAGATGTGGGTGCTTCAACACTGGAGGTTTTTAAGAAGAGTTTTGTCTGGGATAGCAATAGCACTTAGATTTATATACCACTTCACGGTGCTTTCCAGCCCTCTCTAAGCGGTTTGCAGAGTCGGCCTCTTGCCCCCAACTATCTGGGTCCTCATTTCGGAAGGATGGAAGGCTGAGTCAACCTTGAGCCAGTCAGGATCGAACTTCTAGCTGTTGCGCAATCAGCCTGCAATACTGCATTCTGACCACTGTGCCACCAGGAAGGAAGGATAGGATAGGATAGCAATAGCACTTAGACTTGTATACCGCTTCTCAGTGCTTTTACAGCCCTCTCTAAGCAGTTTGCAGAGTCGGCCTCTTGCCCCCAACTATCTGGGTCCTCATTTTACCCACCTCGGAAGGACGGAAGGCTGAGTCAGCCTTGAATGGTATGCTATAGGGCCATGATGGCGAACCCGTGGCACAGGTGGCACGCAGAGCCCTCTCTGCGGGCATGTGAACTGTCGCCCCAGCTCAGTTCCTTCGCGCATGTGCATGCACCTCCCGCTGGCCAGCTGATTTTCAGGTCTCTGCCACACATGCGTGGGGGGCGTGTGTGTGTGTGTGTGTGTGTGGAGTGCATGTGACGGCAAATGCACACGCACGGGGAGGCGGGTTCGTACATGCATGCCTGGGGGGAGGGGGGAGCATGAGGGTTGTGGTGTGCCCTCCCCGCGGCCTGTTTTTGGTGCCAGAAGCGGGGGTCACACACGCATGGAAAGAGGTGGTGGTGGTGTCGTGTACGCATTGATTGTGAGTGGCACACGACAACAAACAGGTTAGTAGAGGGTCTCCTGCTTGAGCAGGGCATTGGATTAGAACAGAGATCAGCAAACTGCGGCTCTGGAGCCGCATGTGGCTCTTTCCTCCTGCTGCTGCGGCTCCATCACCGGTCGGCGCCACAATTTTGAGAGGAGCTCCAGTGGTGAGGGGGGGGGAGAAGCACAGTGCGCCAGGAGAAGACTCTATGGCAAGGGGAGGGTTTTCCAGTTGTCTCCACCATTGATAGGGCTTTTGGTTATGACAGGTAGAGGAAAAAGTACGCCGCGCTAGGAGGAGACTCTATGGTGGGGGAACAGGACTTCCGGTCAGCTCCAGAATTGAACAGGGAGCTTCCGGTTAGGACCTTTGGGGCTCCCGGTGTTTCCTTTTCTGTGGGAAACGGGTCCAAATGGCTCTTTTGAGTGTTTACGTTTGCCGACCCCTGGGTTGGAACAGTGATGGGGAACCTTTTTGGCGCCGAGTGAGCATGTGTGTGCATGCGCACACGGGAGCTCCAGAAGCTCATAGACCAGCTAGCCGGTGTGCATGCACATTCCAATTTGGGCATTTGGTGCAGAAGAGCAGCTGGTGATGGCATGTGTGCCCATAGAGAGGGCTGTGCCATAGCTTTGCCAGCACAGGACTTAGGAGACCTCTACGCGCTACTTAGAAGATCTAGATATCTGTGTTTGTTTTCCCGTGAATTAATTACCCCTGGTTGCTCTAGATCAGTGTTTCTCAACCTTGGCGAGTTTAAGATGAGTGGACTTCAACACCCAGAATTCCCCAGCCAGCTGGCTGGGGAATTCTGGGAGTTGAAGTCCACTCATCTTAAACTCGCCAAGGTTGAGAAACAGTGCTCTAGATCAGTGTTTTTCAACCTTGGCCTTCCTGAAGATGCGTGGACTTCAACTCCCAGAATTCCCCAGCCAGCAAAGCTGGCTGGGGGATTCTGGCAGTTGAAGTCCACGCATCTTCAGGTAGGCCAAGATTGAAAAACACTGCTCTAGATAATGTGATTTCGGGCATATTTTTGTGGATGGCGACAGTGGTTAACAACCAAACCCGGATTAGAAGAGGCACCTGCTGTAGCAAGTCTTAATTAACAGCTCAAGAAGGAACACAACCAGCCAAGAAATTTCTCCTGAAGACTTGGACTGACAATTTGTGTGTGTGTGTGTGTTTTTAGCACAGCTGCCATTTGAGGAAACGCTTAAACAGCTACGAGAAAAAGATGTCAAATGGTAAAATGGAATCCAGACCAGGCGAAGGAATAGATCTTTCCTGGATAAAACTCAGGGGTGGCTTCCTGCCAGTTCTAATCTTTTCTATAGAAGAGGTTCCACAAATCTACTCTGGCGTTTAGAACTGGTTCCAGCTCCCTCTCCTCACCAGTGCTACGTAGTAGGGAGTTTACTGTTAGCTTGCTTGTCTGAGTAGATGATCCCTTGATTGGGGTATTGTTTCTTTAATTGTTGGTCTGATGTTAATCTTAATCTACGCTCCTCTGAGTGCTCATTGGTGGTGGGGAGATGTTTTGGTCCTTTTATTCCCTTATTGGTTTATTGGTTATCTCTTTTGCATAGATCAATTCCAAGATTAACACCAGAACAACAATCAAGTAAACAATAGCCCAATCCAAGAACTGCCAAATTGTAAATAGCCCAACCCAAGAATTCCCAAGACCCCCTCCAGGTAAACTACTTAGAATATAAACTGAGAGCAAATCCCACTCCTTACTAGCACTGATGTTGTTACCTAGTTTGGCTAAGGAAACATTGGCAAGGAAACAACCAAGCTCAGAGAGCACCAAGGACACACACACACACACACACCAACTCCATAGTTGGATTTACACTACATATTAATCCAAAATATTCATAGAGCACAGTTGCAAATCAAATATGTGTGCAGCCAGTCTATGACATATAAACGTGATGGCGAACCTATGGCACACGTGACACAGGTGGCACGTGGAGTGCTTTCTGCGGGCACGCGAGTTGTTGCCCAGCTCAACTCCACTGAGGGCACACACCCTCCCCTGCAGCCCATTTTTGGGCCTAGGTGGCTGCAGGGAGGCCTCCTAGGCTGAGAACTGAGGGCGGGGCTTCATATGCGTATGCGCAGGGGAAGCATGTGAGGTCACGTGCGGGCAGGGGGTCATGCGGGCATGCGCAGCCCCCCCGCATTGCATTATGGGTGCTAGCACGCAAACGCACTGTCACACACTCACGTTTTCAGCACCCGAAGAGAGAAAGGTTAGCCATCACTGACATATAAAGTACAGGTCCAAAAACTCATTTTTGGTAAGGACAAGGCCATAAGAGGGATAGAATCAAGACCACGTGAAGGGTTAATGCCACTTTATAAGGCCTTGGTAAGGCCACACTTGGAATCCTGCATTCAGTTCTGGTCGCCACGATGTGGAGACTCTAGAAAGAGTGCAGAGAAGAGCAACCAAGATGATTAGGGGACTGGAGGCTAAAACATATGAGGAACAGCTGCAGAAACTGGGTATGTCTACTTTAATGAAAATAAGGATTAGGGGAGACATGATAGCATTGTTCCAATATCTCAGGGGCTGCCACAAAGAAGAGGGAGTCAAGCTATTCTCCAAGGCACCTGAAGGTAGAACAAGAAGCAACTGGTGGAAACTAATCAAGGAGAGAAGCAACTTAGAACTGAGGAGAAACTTCCTGACAGTTAAAACAATTAATCAGTGGAACAGCTTGCCCCCAGAAGTTGTGAATGCCCCAACACTGGAAGTCTTTAAGAAGATAGCCATTTGTCTGGAACGGTATAGGCTTTCCTGCCTAGGCAGGGGGTTGGACTAGAACAGTGGTCGGCAAGTCGCGGCTCGCGAGCCAAATGCGGCTCTTTACACATTTTAATGCGGCTCTTCAGTGTGCCGGGCGCCCGCTCCGCTCCCTCCTCTCGGGCTTTGGAGGGAAGCTTTTTCAAAAGCCGAGTGACAAGTCTCCCAGGCTGTAATTTGCCGAGCTGTACGCGCGCGCCTGCTTTCCACGGCGTGGAGCAGCGGCGAGATTCTGCGTGGCGAGCGATGATTCCAGGGGCCATCCGGGAAGATGAGGAACGCGAGGGGAGACCCTGCCCCCCCACTGATGGCCCCCGGAATCATCGCTCGCCGCGCAGAATCTCGCCGCTGCTCCACGCTGTGGAAAACAGGCGCGCGCGTACAGCTCTGTCAGTCTCTCTCTGATTCCCTCTCTCACTCCCTCTCTCTGTCTGTCTGTCTCACTCACACACACACACACACTGTGGTCACCTTGTTGAGTGTTCCAATCACATCTGAAACACTCAACAACTGGCCTGCATTTATGGTATTTTGCAGCATAAATGCAGGCCAGTTGTTGAGTGTTTCAAATGTGATTGGAACACTCAACAAGGTGACCACAGTGTGTGTGTGTGTGTGTGTGTGTGTGTGTGTGTGTGTGTGAATCAGACAGACAGACAGAGAGAGGAACAGAGAGAGGGAGTGAGGGAGGGAATCAGAGAGAGACTGACACACACACACACACACACACACAAACACAGAGAGACAGAGAGGGGGAGGGAGGGAGAGAAAGATAGACAGAGAGAGAGACACACACACAGAGTGAGTGATTAAGTGAATGAGTGAGAGACAGACACATACACATACACAGAGTGACAGAGAGAGAGGAAGGGAGGGGAGAGAGACAGAGGGAGAGACACAGACACACACACACAGAGTGAGTGAGAGACAGACAGACCCACACACACACACACACACAGAGTGACAGAGATGGGGGAAGGAGGAGAGAGAGACAGAGATACAGAGACAGACAGACAAATAGACACCCAGAGAAAATGACAGAGGGAGACAGAGAGGGAGGGAGGGAGGGAGGGAGGGAGAGTCAAAGAGCCAGAGAGAGAGAAAGAAAAAGAAAAAAAGAAAGAAAGTGGGAGAGAGAGATGAAATGAAAAACAACAACATACAAACCTGACTTACTCAAACTATCCAAGGAAATGCAAGGCCAATGTTCACATTAGTGGTTGTGACTTTGTCAGTCATTGTCAGGATGTAATTTTCTCTACATTGTAAGGCAAATTTTACGGAATTTAACGTTATCGATAAATAATATCGTTCTAAAGTTTTTGTTTTATTAGTTGTGTTATTTGTATCCTCCCGACCTATGTGGATACTTGCATGCAGAATATTCTCAATAAAAACTTATTGAAACTAAAAACAGTGTACCATCCTATGTATTTTCGGTTTTAAAAATGCGGCTCTCAAAATAAATTTCAATCGTGGTTTTGGCGAGATTTGGCTCAGTTGAAAAAAAAGGTTGCCCACCACTGGACTAGAAGACCTCCAAGGTCCCTTCCAACTCTGCTATTGTATGAATCGCCAAAAGAAACAAAGATTTTAGCCCTCTGTTTTCAGGAAGAATTTTTTTCCTGTTGAATACGTGTTGCATCATCTTTTAGCATCAGTTCCTGGAAGTGGGATTCACAAAATCATAACATGGATACATTTGGTTAATCCATGGCTTGTCGGGAGACGCTTCAACTGACTAGTTTCAAATATTATGCTGTTTTATAAACTCCTAGCCGATAGCCGAGAGTTGCCTGGGTGTTTACGGTATTTATAGGGGGAAAATGTCCAGGCCAAATGTAATTTCCAATGTTGGATTTTCCTCCTTACCAGAGGGAGCCCCCACACGGAGTACTGTGAAGCCGTTACCATGGCAACTCCACTGCACTGCACAGTAGAAGCTGTTTTAAGGCACAACAGGCTGTATCTTAACAGAATGCACACCCCGAGGGGTGTTAAGGATGTCTTACCCCCACAGTATTTGTTTCCAGAGAGAAAGTCAACTGTGTACCAAGTTTGGTTGAAATTGGTTGTGGCGTTCCAGAATTAAGCTGGAACACACAAAAACACACAATATAAATATATAAATATATAATGGTTAACATTTTCATTTTTCACTTTATTGTTAACATTCAGGTGAATAGCGTTGAGTACTAAAGTGATGACATCTACAAATAGTACGGTATTCCATATTTTTATGCCCTCTCTGGCCTTTGATCTTGAGCTTGTATTTTGATTGGTTGTCAGACTGTCATGGGGCCAGGTAGGGGCAACTCTCTAGGCTGTGAGTCCACGTTTGGTTGAGCATTGCTTCTTCCCAGGTGCCCTGTGGCGAGATGGGTAAAGAGCTAATACTATCATGCCTTAATCCCATCACCCTGGAGCTGAAGGGGGAGATCTTTGTTATGTAGATTAGACTGGTCCAGGCTTTTTAAAGGCCCATTGACAAAGTGGGGGCTATTAAGAGTGAGTCTGCTTCCTGCCTAAAAATATGTTTCTCTATTTCTGATCCAGGGAAAATATAATATTCTTCCTTTTCAATATTTCCCAGGATATTTCATTTTTCCAGGAGAGGGGTGGGTTTTAACTTCCTACAAGTCAACACAACGATCAAGAGTTCACAGACTTCTTTTATCAGGTTTGGATATGGTCAGTGGTGAAATTTGGTAATAACGGGCCTAAAACAAATCTCTCCTATTGTCGCTTAAAAGTTTTCAACAGAATCGCCCAATTCTTTAGAAATGTTTACAAGATTCTTCAGAGCTCTTCCCCAGAGATCCATTGTTCAATTAACAAAATATTTCTTGGGACGGTTTCACAAATTCTTTTAACTCATTAAGGCAGAAATACGTATTTTCTATCTTCGACACATCTTCACGGCCTGTGTCAAGAACTTCCTTTGGGTAAGCTGACGCATGCCAGAAAAATGTGCCATATGCTACAGATGTGTTCAGTGGCCTTGAGGGATACTTCACTGACAGTGTTCGTTTGTGGATAAAAGCAAAATCCAAGGACATTTGGCTTAACTGGAAAACAAATCTGGGTTTTTTTCCCCCTCAAGGCTATCCAGCTATGCTTGGATCTTGTCTGACTTGCTCATCTAAAAGGCTTTCTTTTGTAGGAAGTTAGCAGCCACCCCTCTGCTAGAAAAATGAAATGTTTTAGGAAATATTAAAAGGGCAGAATATTTCCCCTAAAAGAGACACATACCCCTGTCAATGGGCCATTAAGGCCTGAGCCAGTCTATTCTACATAACAAAGGTTGGCCTCCTTCAGGCAGAGCCATAACAGGAATCCCAAAGCCCTTTCATTATATCATCACCCAGCAAGAGTCAACCAAACGTGGGACTCTAAATACATCCTACAGAGTTGCCGCTGCATGGCCCCATGGGACTCTGACAACCAATCAGAATACAAGCTCAAATTCAAAAGCCCAGAGTGGGCATAAAACCAGGGCACTCTCAGCATCTCTTCCCTTTTCACACCCAGGACCTCAAGCCATGTGGTCCTGTCCACCATTAAAAACCATCTTTCCAAGCAGACTCCATGTTTCCAGTGTCTTCCCCACCACCACCACTTGGAACTGAACCCTGATGTACATTTTCTTCCAACGCTTTCATTGTTCATATTAGCATCTTTTAGATGCTGTAAGGCATCTAATTTGGTTTTTAAAGCATTTAAAAGATCGACGTGCCCCTTCTGATTATGCAGAACAGGGTCTCCTCAAATGCATTTCGACCTTTTATAGAAGTCAACCCGCCTGGCTTCTGCTTTTAACCCCAAATCTGAAATAATCTGCACTATTTAAGGAGAAAGATTAGGAAAGCGCATGCGCGGCAGAGAGACGAACATCAGGTGGGAGGAGCGTGCGCATGCGTGGTGGCGCTGTGCTGGGGTGACAGCTTGTGTGCCCGCAGAGAGGGCTTCATGCGCCATCTGTGGCACGAATGCCATGGGTTCACCATCACAGAGATAAGGTAAAAAGAGGACCTGGAATCGATTTGACGAAAACGGAAAGAACACCAAAAGAAGAAAATACTTCCTGACATTAATAAGCGTCAGGAAGATGAGTAATCCAAAAGTGCCATTATACAGGGATCCTTGCAGAGATCCCTCCCTTTCCTAGTTCTCAGGAATGGATTGCTCATCAGATTTGAGCTCATTTACTTCGTTAGTAACTCTTATTATTATTATTCAATTGTATCACAGCGGCCAGTTGTTTCGCCGGATTTGGCATTGATTACTAGTCGGGCCCCACCCATTATATTATTATTATTATTATTATTATTATTATTATTATTATTATTATTATTATTATTATTATTATTATTATTATTATTATTATTATTATTATTATTATTATCATCATCATCATCATCATCATTATTTTGCCAGAACATTTTTTATTTTTATTTTATTCCCTTACATACCATTTTAAGTGTACATTCACATAATTATTTTTTTCTTCTTTACATCTATCACTCTTACACATTTGTTATTCCATTTTATAGGTTACAATATAGGTATACAGTTTGGGTTGCCTTGTTTACCATCCCTTCCTCCTGTTGTAACCCCACCTTATTTTTCCTTTCTTTTCTCCCTCCCTCCCTTCTCTCCTTTCTTCCTTCCTCCTCTCCTTTCCCTTCCTTCTTCCCTTCCCTTTCTCCTACTCCTGCTCTTCCTCTTCCTCTTCCCCTACCTACCCTCTCTCCTTCTCTTCCTCTCCCTACCATCCTCCTCTCCTTACCTCTTTCTTCTTTCCCCCATCTTCCTTTCATTCCCTCCTCCTCTCTCTCTTTCTTTTCTATTATTATAGGTGTCTCTTTCGGGTCTCAGTTTACGTTTCCTTGGGATGGCATTTCGGCAAACCCAAATATAATTGGTATCTTTTCTTGTTCCCTTACCTTCGCTAATCTATCCTAATTATATTCCCCCCCCCTTTGTATCTATCTATTATATATATATATTTATGTATTTAATCTTTTCTGTTTTCCTCTTCTTCCTCCCCCCTTTTCCGTAACAGTGCATCGCCTCGGTTCTCTATCATCTTCCTATTTTCTAGTTTGCTTTCTCTAGCCAATCATAAAATCTTCCCCATGTCTTGAAGTACTCCGATTCCTCTAACCTTACTTCGTTAGTAACTCTTGAGATGATTGATTTCAGTGGAACTAATAAATGTGCTCGGTACAGAGAATAAGCAGCTCACAGTTCTCTCTCACAACGTTCTTGGGGAGTAAAGTAATATACATGTTGCTGTGGCTATATTTACATTTATTAGTCAGCTTGGCCTCTTGACCCAACGGCAAACGTTTTTAATGCTCAACACTATATTGCCCTGATTGCAGCTACTACTAATACAACGCATCTGTCAGGAATTGTCATCGTCCCGTCCCCCCCTCTGTGAGATTGGCCCTGATCCTCAATGGAGGTGGTTAATTGTGTAATCACAGATCCCTCCCCACTCCATCTAAGATGGGTGGCCAATCAATAAATTAAATAAACAAATGAACAAACAGTGTCCCCACCATTGTCGTGAATACGGTGGAGTTAACTGGGGTTAAGTATTTGTTGGGAGAAATGTCCTTCAGGGGTTCACTTCCCAGTGGGGAAAAAGACACTGGATTCAAGGAAGTTGCTTGGAAAGATGGTTTTAATGGTGGACGGGATCACAAGGCTTGAAGATGTTGGTTAAAAGGAAAGAGATGCTGAAAGTACTTGAGTTTTGTGCCCTCTCTGGGCTTTTCAATTTGAGCTGATTGCTTGTCAGACTGCCATGGGGACATGCAGGGGCAACCCTGTAGGCCCGTGAGGGCAAACCTATGGGACACCTGCCACAGGTGGCACGCCGAGCCATTTCTGAGGGCACACAAGGCGTTGCCCTGTCAGCTGCAATGCGCGCTGGCCTTGATTTTCAACTGTTTTTCGCCCTCTGGAGGCTTCCCTGAAGCCTCCGGAGAGAGAAAAACGGCCCAACGGACAAACCGGAAGTTTGGGGAAAAACGGCCCAACGGACAAACCGGAAGTTCAGGGAGGGGCATTCCAGAGGAAGAATAGTGCAAAATCACCATTCCCACCCCACTCTGGGGCCAGCCAGAGGTAGCATTTTCTGGTCTCCGAACTACTCAAAATTTCCACTACCGGTTCTCCGGAACCTGTCAGAACCTGCTGGATTTCACCCCTGATCCATACCTGCCTATCCCAGGTCATTGGGAAGGACTAGAAAGGTAGACAGAAATGTCAAATCCAGCCTTAACATGTGGCTGACCACGCAACCAACCACAGTAACAGCAATGAAAGCAATCACAATAGCAAATAACCCTTCTCCTCATTGAATAAGCTGGAAACATGAGAGCGTTTAGATCACGGGTATCCAAACTTGGGAACTTTAAGACTTGTGGACTTCAACTCCCAGAATTTCCCAGCCAGCCACGTTGGGGAATTCTGCAAGTTGAAGTCCACAAGTCTTAAAGTTCCCAAGTTTGGACACCCCTGGTTTAGATGTTATGACTGTTCTTGAAGATGGAAATGGGTATTTGTTGCAGCTGCATTTCCCAAAATGAAGGCACCCAGGAACACCGTGCTGAATTTGTTGCTTTCACTTCGTTATCCTACTGCAGGTAGTCCTCGACTTACAACAGTTCATTTAGCGACTGTTCAAAGTTACAACGGCACCGGAAAAAAGTGGCTTACGACCATTTTTCACACTTATGACTGTTGCAGCCTTCCCAAGGTCAGGACTACTTGTAATATAAAATAAATGGGATAGTAATATTGCTCGTAGCAAGTTCTGTCGTGAGACAACCCTGCTGCTCATCCATTTGCCGACAGAGGGCAATGTTGGAGTAACTTTGCTACAATCTCGGTGCCCCAACAAAACTAAACACAGTTGTTAATCAACTCCTTTTTCCTTCGATAAGCAAAAGTATGTCCTCTTCATTGATTGCTCCTAGAGGTGTACTGAAGTCCAAGAGAAAGTGTAACGCAGAAATGAAAGGATGAGGAAGATAAAAATTAAAAAGAAAAAACGTCTGCAAAAACTACACTATCCTCTTTCAACATTTATTTTTTGGGTCTGGTTCTCTAATGGTTTGTTGGTTGGTTGGTTGGTTTCATCAAGCATGAATTAGATAACAGATATAAGTATAAACATGATTATGCATACATGAAATTAATACGAATACAAGGGAAGATTAGGACAGGGCAGTAGACACATTGGTGTGCTTATGCCCCTTACAGACCTCTTAGGAATGGGGTGAGAGTTAGACAGTTGAGGTTAAAGTTTTGGGGGTTTGGGGAAGAAACCACAGAGTCAGGTAGGGCATTCCAGGCGTTGACCACTCTGTTGCTGAAGTCGTATTTTCTGCAATCGAGTTTGGAGAGCTTTACCTTGAGTTTGTAAGCTTGTAAGAGTACAGAGGGAATTTACACCTGAAAACCTCATGGTGCCTTCTCACAGTGAGTAAACTCATTTTCTCACAGACAAACCCCGGCCATAGTTTCAGCTGAGGATCCAACCATACCGCACTGCAATTATGCAAATGACACTCCCTTCTTTTTTTCCCCAAAGATTGTAAAAAAAAAAAGGGGGGGCTGTGATGGCGGCTCCGGTTTTAATTTTATTTTTTGCCCCTTTCCTCCCACGGGATGATTCTGTCTGGAGGAGAACCCGAAGGGACGCAAGGCCAGTTTATTAACAAGGGGCTGTCCAGTTGTACAGTAATGGCCAAAATTGTGGAAACCTTTTGGGAAAAGTGTATTTTCTAAAACTAGCTAATAACACCACTTTTTTTTGCAGGAGGACCATAAAATTATATATCAATGGGAAGATAATTTAATCAGGAATGTCATGCAATAACTTTTATTGTATTATTGGAATGGCAGTTATAAAGAAGAAAAGTGAAACGAGATATGCAAAAGTGATCACCACGGAAAAAAATTGAGATATGCAAAAAATATCACCAGGTCATTTAATACTTAGCTGGGTAACCTTTAGCATGCATTACGGCCTTACAACCTCTTCCCATGGAACCAAGCCTTTGAGTTCTGCAGTTGCTATAATGTGAAGCCAAGATTGAATGACTGCTTCTGTTAAATGGGTTTTATTTCTAGGTCGCTTCGGACTAACAAGTTTTATTAGTCGGCTCCATAGATTTTCAATGGAGTTAAGGTCTGGGCTATTCCCAGGCCATTCCAGCAGTGGAATAGGATTATCTTGAAACTCCAGGAAAAAAAAGTGATGTTATTAGCCATCAAACCTCAAAAATATACTTTTTCCCAAAAGGTTTGCACAATTTTGGCCACAACTGTATATGGCCGGGAAGAAGGGAGTGGAGAAATGTGGATGAGAGGGAAAAAAAAGGCAAAATGTTCCCAGTTGTATGAATTGTACTATTCTTGACCCCAACGAAAAGTTTAAATTCCAAAGTAATGGGGACAGCAGGAGCTTCCTCTATTTAAAAGGTCACTACGATGATAGCAATGATATAAGTCATTGCTCATCTTTACTGTCATGTCTTGCCAAAGATCTTCTTTCAAAGGAATGGATGACCACATCAACAGCTTCTAATATTATGAAGGCTGTCTCCAGCTTCTATAGGTAGCCCTTGACTTACGACCGCAATTGAGCCCAGAATTTCTGTGGTTAAGTGAGTGAATTGGTGAAGTGAGTTTTGCCCTGGTTTACAACCTTTCTTTGCCGCGGTTGTTAAGTGAATCCCCGCAGCCGACAAGTTAGTTACCCGCTTGTGAAGTGAATCTGGCTTCCCTATTGACTTTGCTGGTCGCAAACGGGGTTACATGGCTTTGGGACATAGCAACGGTCATAAGTATGAACTAATTGCCAAGCATATGAATTTCGATCACCTGATTGTGGGGGGAAGGTCGTAACTGTGGTGGGGGGGGGAAAGTTGTAAGTCCCATTTTTCAGTGCTGTTGTAACCTTGGATGGTCACTAAATGAAGTGTTGTAAGTCGAGGACTACCTGTATTAGGATGGCATGCATCCTAATACAGGTAGTCCTTACTACCTGTATTAGGTAGAAGTATAGAAGTAGTAGTATATCTTTATTACAGTCAAAGACCAGCAATAGACATTACTTTTTACAAGATATCAAAAAGTACTGACATTAAAATGTATTTAAAAAGTACTGATATTAAAAGTGGATAATAACATACATGCTCTCAAACTGCTCTGATCACTTTCTGGTTTATGTAGGTGAAAAGCCGATAGGTATGGGAGTAAATACAATGGTCCAAAAATTGTTAGAGGTATGTCCAAATAATTGGTACAAGATAACAGCTATAATTCTGTAACCATTTTTTTTCCCTTGTGGACATTGCAGCAACACAGAATTTTGCCACTGCATGCATGGTAGACGGGTTTGAGTCCTGGAGGAGAAAACCTACATAAAAATTGTCTGTATTAGGTAGTAATTATTACCTTACTTACAGGTAGCATCACTTTAGCTGACTTTGGCAATGCAAAGGCAAACCTGATTAGTATTTTAAAGGTAATCCACCAGGAAATTCCAGGGCTATAAATTAGCTTAGAAAGTCAAAAGGAAAAAAAAATGAAATGAATGGTTATAAAAATAATTCCCTGGAAGGCGTCCATGCCTGCTTATGAAGTCATGAGAAGTTGAGAATTTATTTGAAAGAGCATTCCTGGGGGGAAATTGTCGGAAGAAATTATCCATCTGGTTCAGTTCTCTCCAAGTGGAGAGAAAGACACTGGAAACATGGGGGCTGATTGGAAAGATGGTTTATTGATGGACAAGACCACATGGGTTTTGAGATCTTGGTGCAGCTGACCACATGGAGTGGAGAGAGAGAGAGAGGTATTTATACCCTCTCTTGGGCCTTGCCCTTGAGCTTCCTGTTCCTGTGCAAGAACATGTATTCTATTGGTTGTCAGACTCCCAGGGGGCTACAGCTAGTTTTTTTAGGTTGTCTGAATTACCGTAAATTTGACTGGACTCTCTGAGATGATGTAATGAGGAGGCTTGTGTCCAGAAAGGGTGTTGGGCCATTCCCATTGTATCTTAATTGGCTTTCTGGGTTTGGATCTTGAGCGAGGGCCGATCCTGCCCAATTCTGCCTTTCTTCAGAATATCCTGTCTTGAATGGATTACCAAATCTGCATTTCTAAAAGCTGGTCTCAGCTTCCTGCATTTCCCCTGAAAATATGACATGTCCTGATATTAAGCCCAATCGGGCTTTTCAGGGTATGAGCTAAAATACTCCCCCCCAAATTAGCCCCCTCCAAAACTACTAAAACTCATGCACAGCCGGTCCCCACCATTTTCTCTAGTTGCTTCCGGAGCGGAGGTTAGGGGGTGGGGACATGTCCCATGCACCCCTCCCGGCATTACCGTACCTAACGGTAACCGTGATGGCTGCAGCAAAAAGAATGCCTGTCGCAAAAAGAGTACCCGTCGCGCCTCGTGCCCCATCTGCCACCACCCAAATTGTGCCCCAGTGGGAGACGTGTGTCTTACCGGACACTGACAGCTCTGTCGCGTCTCTCGGCCGGTCTGTGCAGGGAAACACCTTGTACGGTAAAGAAAAACGTCTTGCGAGTGCGAGCAATTAACAACTTCTCAAATTCACGAGAAGTTTTTTCTTTACTGTACCGGCTGACTGGCCGAGAGATGCGCATTTTGTGGCTTGCCCCACCCCGCCCTATCCCCGCCCTACCTGCCAACCACCAAATTGCGCCCCAGTGGGAGACACACACCCTACCACACACTGACAACTCTGTCACATCTCTCGGCCGGTCTGTGCAGGGAAACACGGTAAAGTAAAAACTTCTTGTGAGTTTGAGAAGTTGTAAATTACTCACACTTGTGAGAAGTTTTTCTTTACCGTGTAAGGTGTTTCCCTGCACAGACCGGCCGAGACATGACAAAGCTGCCAGTGTCCGGTAAGATGCGCATCTCGCGGCCCACCCCACCCGATGCCACACCCCACCTGCCACCCCCTAAATTGTGGCCCAGTGTGAGACGCGCATCTTATCGGATACTGGCAGCTCCGTCACCATTCCTTATTATGTGGGTCAAAAGAAAATAAGACCCTGCTTTATTTTCGGAGAAACATGGTAGTATCTGCTTGTGGGGCAGGGAACTGTGGCTCTGAGTTTCTGTCTCCCTTAAGATTTCTATTTCTCTTTTAGGGGAAATATAATATGCTGCCCTTTTATTCTCAAAGTATTTCATTCTTCTCCAGGAGAGGGGTGGGTGCTAACTTTCTACAATTGGGTAGTGGTCCAAAAAAGTTTAGCTCTTGCTTTGGATACGCTGCATTTACTGTTGCTCCAAGCATGTCTTAAGAAGAAGATCCTAAGAAAAACACTTCCAAAACCAGACTCAGGCATTTTGAAGGCTGCCATGCCAGCCTGGGGTGGGGTGGGGGGTTTCTCCATTGAGCTCATCTGGTGAAACCTGAGCTGTTTGCATGGGGGATGGGAGGCCCAGAAAATGCATGGAATTACAGAAGCCCATCTGTGCCCGATGCAGTTGTGAAAATTAAACAGATTAAACTTTCCAAAGTTTCCAAATGAAACTTTCCAAAGCTGAGACAGTAGAAATCTGGGGGCATTTTAGACCATTCTTCATAGGCCCTACGTGATAACCTGCTGTGGCTAACAGGAGTAGCAGCATTTTTTAGTCACGTAGTAGATTTCCATGATAAAATACACTAATTGTATGTTCACAATTGGTTTTGCACTGGAAATGGATTCTATTCATCTAGGGATTTAGCCAGAGCAAAGGTCTGAGGTTTAGAGCAGGTTGCAGAAAAGCCAACTCTTGTTTGGACTCTAAACGAAGAGGCACATTATTCATTTATTTGTTATGATTTATATCCCAGCTATCTCCCTCCAGGGCTCTTGAGTATGCTAACTGTTAGATACTTGCTCTAACTACAGTGGTTTCCACCAAGGTCCTCTGTTCCGGCAGGAAGAGAGGTTTAATCCTATTGGTCGAATGGTCTGTCAGCTCCCTATAAAAGAGCTGCTGTCACTCAAACTTCGCTGGATTGTTCTCACTTGTTGTACTTAATAAAGAGCTGTTGTTACCGTTAAGCCTGTGTGTGCCTGTCCATTACCCAATCTAACACTAACAAAATATTCTGAATACCAAATATTGACTTTAAGCCAAGGGCTGGTCCAAAGGAAGCAGCTGGAGATGGTAATAACAAGAAATTCCCATCAGTATTTTTATTGGCTTCCCCTAGAGGTGGTATTCAGCAGCTTCTGACCAGATCTGAAGAACCGGTAGCGGAAATTTTGAGTAAGTCAGAGAACTGGTAAATATCACCTCTGACTGGCCCCGCCCCCATCTATTCTCTGCCTCCCGGATCCTGGGGGATTTTGCAGCATCCTTCCCCTGGAGTGGGGAGGGAATAGAGATTTTACAGTATCCTTCCCCTGCCATGCCACGCCCACCAAGCCAAGCCCACAGAACCCATAGTAAAAAATTGTGAATCCCACCCCTGGCTTCCCCTTTATATTCTACGACAGGGGTGTCCAACTTTGGAGACTTTAAGACTTGTGGGATTCAACTCCCAGAATTTGGCAGCATTAATATAGTATAGTACAGTGATGGCTAACCTTTTTTGGTTCGCATGCCAAAAAGGGGGGGAGCGCGGGAGGGTCATGCCTGGTCATGCCACACCCATAATGCTATGCGACAACCCCAGCGTGCATGTGCATGCGACCCCCACACTTTTGGTGCACTTTTTTTGCCCTCCCCAGGCTCCAGAGGGCGAAAAAGGAGCCTCTAGGAGCCTCGGGAGGGTGAAAACAGCCTCCCCCGCCCACCCGGAGGTTGTCCGGAGGCTTCAGGAGCTCCCCTGAAGCCCCCGGAGTGTGAAAACCTGGAACTATGGGCAAACCGGATGTCTGTTCTTGAACTTCCGGTTTGCCTGTAGCGCCAGTTTTTCACCCTCTGGAGGCTTCAAGGAAGCCTCCGGAGGGCAAAAAATGGCCTCAAAAGAAGGCCGAAGTCACCTGGCTCTGGAGCTATCAGGGCAATGCCTCGCGTGCCCTAACAAATGACTCTGCGTGCCACCTGTGGCATGCGTGCCATAGGTTCACCATCAAGGGTATAGTATATTAAATCAACCCTGATTGGAAGAAGTGTTTTTACATTTCATAGGTGACTTTAAATGTGGAATAATGGTAAGCTAAAGGTTTCCCAGTACAGTCGTGTCCAACTCTAGGGCAGGCTGCTCATCTCCACTTCTTTTGCCAAGGGAACCAGCGTTGTCCAAAGAAAATTTCCATGCATGGCTATACGCCTGTTACTGTCCCACTGAAGTGGTACCTATTTATCTACTCGCACTTGCGTGCTTTCAAACTAGTAGGTGGGCAGGAAATGGTAGCAAACCTGGTTGTGTAGTGCCCAGGTCTGGATTGTCAGCTCTCAATCTCAGTGTCTTTAACCGCTGAGCCATCACGTCCCGTTCCCCCCCATCCTTCACGGTAAGGAGCCATATACGGATGAATGTACTAGGATGGCAAGCCAGTAACAGCACTTAGCTGACTTTGGCAAAGCAAAAGCAGACCTGATTAGCATTTCGATGGAAACGCATCAGGAAATTCCAGAGCTATAAATTAGCCTAGGAAGCCAAAAGGAAATTAAGATAATAAAAATGCACATAAAATTTAAAAAAATAAATTAATATATAATAAAATAAAATAAAATATAAAATATAGTATAAAATAAAAATAAAATAATGAAATAAAATAATGAAATAAAATAATAAAATAAAATAAAATAATGAAATAAAATAAAATAAAATAATGAAATAAAATAAAATAAAATAAAAAATAAAATAAATAAATAAAATAAAAATAAAATAAAATAAAATAATAAAATAATAAAATAAAATAAAATAATAAATAAAATAAAATAAAGTAATAAAATAAAGTAATAAAATAATAAAATAAAATAATAAAATAATAAAATAAAATAAAATAATAAAATAATAAAATAAAATAAAATAAAATAATAAAATGATAAAATAAAATAAAATAAAATAAAATAAAATAAAATAAAATAAAATAAAATAAATAAAATAAGATAATAAAACAAAATAAAACAAAATAAAATAATAAAATATAATAAAATAACTTCCTGGAAGGCGTCAATACCAAATCCACCTGCTGCCTCCGAACCTACACAAAGTCTGCGTAGCTTAAGAAGTCACGAGAAGTTGAATTCAAACTCAAATAACTTTCCTTTTGTTACTAGGAGGGCAGTGGCTTTGCACTAGCGTGTCCTGGCAAAGTACAGATCAACGGTGAAACAGCCTTTATGCAACAGCTTTACTACAAAGGTACTTTTTCACAGTTCAGAGTATCAGAGCAAAATTCAGCAGACGCTCCTGAGACCAAAGTGCACGCTGCTTTTACACGCTGCCTTTCCTAACGTTGGGAAAATCAAGTCGGTTGGTTGATTCACACCCAGTCTCTCTACATATTGATCGTTTTATACAAATCTGTTAATGAACAGATTAACAGAGTTGGGATGGACCTTGTAGGTCATCTAGTCTAGCCCTCAAGCAGGAGACCCTACACCATTTCTGACAAACGGCAGTCCAATCTCTTCTTGAAAGTCCCAAGTGATGTAGCGCCCACAACTTCCGAAGGCAACTTCTGTTCCATTGGTTGATTGTTCTCACTGTCTGGAGCTAGTCCTTGCAACTACCAGTACAGCGAACCAGATGTAACATTTGCCCGAACCGGTCCAAATCGGCTGAATCCCACCTCTGGTTTTCTTAGTGTCAATCCAATACCTTAACCGTTTTGCTTTTAAGATGAACTATGAGGAATGTGAGCCTACAGAACAAATCTTGCTGAACGGGACAAACCAGATACCAGCTAATAAATTATTCCATTGCCATGCTTAAGCGGGTTTGCATAAAAGATATTCCATTGTCTCAATCGAATACCCCATCGTTCTTTTTCGAAGTGAATAGTTTTCAAGGCAGGCCGTGTTACCGTGACAAGCAAAGTAAAAAAAATAAAAAAGACCACCTCCCTAATTTGGCAAATTAAAAATAAACATAAGAAGTTACGTAGGCAGAAATGTTCTAATACCCTAACCTAACTGCAATGTATATAATAGACTTCTTGGCCATTTCTGAAGAAACAGCAGTTTTATAATACAATCCAATAGTAGAGTTGGAAGGGACCTTGGAGGTTTTCTAGTCCAACCCCCTGCCTAGGCAGGAAACCCTATACCGTTTCAGACAAATGGCTATCCAGCATCTTCTTAAAGACTTCCAGTGTTGGGGCATTCACAACTTCTGGAGGCAACTTCTGTTCCACTGATTAATTGTTCTCACTGTCAGGAAGTTTCTCCTCAGTTCTAAGTTGCTTCTCTCCTTGATTAGTTTCCACCCATTGCTTCTTGTTCTGCCCTCAGGTGCCTTGGAGAATTTTTCCAAGGTTAGTAGTAAAAGCAGCTCAAAAGAAGTCTTCATTAAATAATGCAAAATACAATTTGATTTTTTTAAAAAAACAGTGATCATTAAACATTCATTCCAATAAACAAATGCAAACAAAAAAGGCCTATTAGAAGTCAATTGAAAATTCTCTAAAATTCCATTTTGAAGCATCTATCTTCAGCATGTTTTATTAAAATTAAAAAGGCGGAAGAATTAATGGGTTTCAAAAACCAACTAATCATTACAGGTAGTCCTCGACTTACAACCATTCTTTAACTGACCGTTCGAAGTTACGATGATGCTGAAAAAATTTGCTATGACCATTTTTCACCCATATGACTATTGCGCCATCCAGAGGTGGGAGTTACTTACCTTCACTACCGGTTCGCAAATATGAGCGCACGTGCCTTGTCTACGCATGCACACCGCCTTCTGCACATGCAGTGCTCACGCACTATGTCAGGGCAGGTGGGCGGAGCCTCTCACAGCCGCCGCTACCAGTTCACCCGAACCGGAGAGAACCGGCTGAATCCCACCTCTGGCGCCATTCAAAATTCATATGTTTAGCAACTGGCATGTATTTATGACGGTCTTCGCTTGGTCATGGGATCGCCTTTTGTGACCTTCTGACTAGCAAAATCAATGGGGAAGCCAGCTTCACTTAACAAGCGTGTTACTAATTTAACAACCACAAGGATCCGCTTGACAACTGTGGCAAGAAAGGTGGTAAAATTAGGCAAAACTCCCTTAACTTGCTTAGTGATAGAAATTTTAAGTCTCAGTTGTGGTCGTTGGTCGAGGACTAACTGTCATTTATTTTCAGGGGACAACTGGTTAAAATGGTGCCATCACTAATGTTGGTCAACTTACTGTTCTTCGTGTTGAGTAAATCAACACCGTCATCCAAGCCAATCTTAAAATATGGGTAGGCTCATAAAAGCATAGTTCTTTAACCTGGTCAGCTTAGGACTTTGAAGAAGACAGTATCTCAAGGAGGGATCTAGATGTCCCGTACTCCAAAAAAACAAAAAAATGATCCTGTTAAAGAGAGAAAAACATTTTATTGCTGTTCCACCATTGTCCTCTTTGCTTCAGAATTCAGAATTTGCCCCCAAGCTTAATTCTAATCTCTAGCCTGAGAAAGCATTTTTCTCACGTGCTCCTTTCTCATTTGCTAAAATCTTACCTGACTTGGCAACTCAGAAGGGCTGTAAATCTAAGAACAATTCAAATGGCTTGCCAAATCAGAAGCATGGGAGCCAAGTTGGTTTCTGGAACGTCACCTAGCCCAAATATTCAGTGCCACATGTACTTAAATTTAATTTAGCAAGTCGAACTGCTAACGTTTCGACAGAGGAATGATTGAGTCCGTCATCTGCACCCCCATAACTGTTTGGTTTGGCTCTGCAACTCAACAAGACAAACACAGACTTCAACGGAGAATTAGATCTGCAGAAAAAACAAATGCTGCCAACCTGCCTTCCATCGAGGACCTGCACACTGCACGAGTCAAAAAGAGGGCTGGGAAAATATCTACAGACCCCTCACATCCTGGACATCAATTGTTTCAACTTCTGCCCTCAAAATGATGCTGTAGAGCAGCGATGGCGAACCTTTTTTGGCTCGCGTGCCATAATCAGGGGGAGCGCAGGGGGGTCGTGCACAGTCGTGCTGCAATGCAATGTGCAGAAAAAAACCAGCGTGCATGTGTGCATGACATGCGCAACCCCCCATTTTTTCCATGCCTTTTTTCGCCCTCCCCAGGCTCCAGAGGCTTTATAGGAGTCTGAGGAGGGCGAAAACAGCCTCCACCGCCCCCTTGGAGCCCCTGAAGGCTCCCGAAGGCTTAAACCGGCCCTACGAGCAAACCGGAAGTCCGTTCCCGAACCTCCGGTTTGCCCGTAGGGCCAGTTTGTGGGGAGGCAGCTTTCGCTCTCCCCAGGCTCCTATAAAGCCTCTGGAGCCTGGGGAGGGTGAAAAAATGGCTTTAAAATAGGCTGGACTCAGCTGGCCAGTGCGCACATGCGCGCTAGCCAGCTGACAGGGCAACGCCTCGCGTGCCATAGTTTCACCATCCCGGCTATAGAGCACTGCACATCAGAACAACTAGACACAAGGACAGTTTTTCCCCGAATGCCATCACTCTGCTTAACAACTAATCCCCACAACACTGTCAAATAGTTTACTAAGACTGTATTACTATTATTCTTCTCTTCCTTGCTAGTATCTCTCTCTCCCCACTTATGACTATAACCATGTTGCTTGTATCTTTCAATTTATATTGTTTTCATTTGTTTCCTAGTGCAATTTGATAGCTTATTAGTAACCTTGATTATCACGAAGGGTTGTATCTTTTTATTCTTGATGTATGTATTTTATTCTCCTTATGTACAATGAGAGCATATGCGTCAAAGACAAAGACCGCCCCCTAGAGTCGGGAACGACTAGCACATATGTGCGAGGGGAACCTTTACCTTTACATATATAGCATTGAAGAAATTTGAGAAGAGACAACACCCCTCCCCCTAATCAGATCTTCAAACTTGATTAGTTCAGACAGGGAAAGGCGCTTCTTCAAATACTAACTAGCTTTTAAATATAAGTTTAAAATCTTAAAGTGGCCACAGGAGCAAATAAGCTGAGAGTGGAGCTGCACCAGATTAGGTAAAATGAAACACTCTCTGGCTGCAGCCATTAGCTCTCTAACTGGTGAATTATTCAGCTGAAACTTCTGTCATCTTATATTACGGTAATATAATGAATTACTGTAATAATCAGTACAGATCCACTGTATATCAAAGTAAATCAATTTTGGGGGGGAATTATTTTGATTAAAGTGCATCCATGTGGATTACAAATAAATATAAAGTGGGCCTTTAAATAAGGACCAGGGAAAATTATTATTGTTCAGTTAAGCAAACTGGGCCTTAAAACAAATTTCCATCTGGCTGTGTTGACCTTCTGCTATGCAAGCATCCTCACACAATTTCCCAGGAACTTCAGTGGAGGAGAAAGAGGGAGTGTGAAGAGGGAGGGAGGAAGAAAGGAAGGAAGGAAGGAAGGAAGGAAGGGAGGGAGGGAGGGAGGGAGGGAGGGAGAGTCATTCAATAAGATGGCCAACAGAAAGCAGAAAGGATGGGAGGGAGGGAGGGAGGGGGAGGGAGGAAAGGAAGAAGGAAGAGAAGGGAAGGAAGAAGGAAGGAAGGGTCAGTCAACAAGATGACCAACAGGAAGCGGAAAGGAGGGAGGAAGGGAGGAAGGAGGAGGAAGGGAAGAAAGGACAATGAAGGAAGGGAGGGTCAGTCAACAAGATGACCAACAGGAAGCAGAGAAATTGGGGTTCCAGCCACCACCTGAACATCTACACTTCCTTTTCCTTGCTATAATTTATCAGCAAGGATTTTTTTAAAAAGATGACCACATAGTACAAATGTGAAACCTGCCCTTCCAAGCCTCTTAAACCCTGAGGAGGAGGAGGACAAAGGTGCAGATATTATGTTGCCTTGACCTTAGGTTAGAAGGGGATTCCCAAGAACAGGAAGCAAAAGAAGGGAGAAGTTCCTCCCAGTGAGAAAGGTTTACATTTCTAGTTCCCTAGTCACCATTCTTATTGCATGAAGGGACCCTGTTGGAATGACAGCAGGAGAACTTAAAACATTAATCCTGCAACAAGGATGAAAGTTAAAAATTAAGCGATTGTAAGAGAATTTGAATTCAAGGAATGCCGGCTTTAAATGATATTTGTCCACTAATTCTATGTATCGTAGCCAACATAAAACACATTAATTTGTTCAGAAGTAGCTGACCTCCAGCAACCCAATATATAGGACGATTGCTATTACAGAATTTACAGATTAACAGAGTTGGAAGGGATCTTGTAGGTCATCTAGTCCAACCCCCCTCCACCCAAGCAGGAGACCCTGCCTACACCATTTGTGACAGATGGCAGTCCAGTCTCTTCTTGAAAGCCTCCAGGGATGAAGCTCCCACAACTTCCAAAGGCAAATTACCCGTGTGTGTGCACGGGTGAGTGGGAGAGCATGAGACCTGTCCGCCCCCCTCACCTCACAGGTGGATTGAGTGCACGGATCCTCCAGGAAACCATCTCTGTACCTTCAACAGGTGTCCCTTGTACATGCAATCTCCACATTCGGGGCAACACCTGTCCTCGTGGGTGGCAGGATGCTGGCATGGGATGGGTGGGCAATCCGCTTCACAAGTCACTCTGCCATCCTGGGTGGGTGAAAGTGTTAATCCCCACGCAAGCGATATATTTTGGGCTGAAAAGCATAAAAGCATAACGATTGCATGAGTAACCTCAGTTAGATATTGTAGGAAGTTCATTCACAAGTAGGCAGATAACAGAGGCAGAACACCTACTGTGGTTTAATTTATTTATTTTTTTCAACCAGAGGGAATATGTTTTACTAGAAAATTATTCAGAGCAAGACGCAGAGGCAGGGCTGAAATGAAACTGAAATTTTATATTCAGAGGAAACTCATTATTTCCTTACCAGATTCATCAGTGCCTTCAAGGCAAAGCTTTTAATGTACTGCCTTCACTGGGAAAGTTCTTAAAAATTCAGGGATATTCAGAAATGTATCCGCCTTGATACCCTGTTTCCCCAAAAATAAGACCACCCCTGTTTCCCCTGCCACACCCACAGATCCGGTAGTAAAAAATATTGAATTTCACCACTGGTATAAGGTGGATGGACTAACAGCATAGTGGATGGATTCACTCACAGTTGGGTGATCTGAAAGAGGTTAGGGACAGTTTGTCATGGAGAAAACGTACGTTGTTTCTAGGAATCAAAAACTAATTGATGGCCCACAATCAATCAAAGTGGCAAAGCAACTCGGCAGTTTTCAATAGCTATGAACAAAGCCTGAGTAAATGTGACCAGTGAGACATGATTAAAGTCAACATTTAGGATTGAATGTAATACTTGCCAAATAGATGTTGTAAGAGATTGCTGAATCTCACCCTGCTGTGGGGAAAAAGGAATTTGTTGACTTGTATTATGTAACCTACTACAGAAGTTGCGTTTTCTTTTCCTACTCCCCCACCCCCCCACCCCTCCCCCACAGGTTTTAAAGGGAGTTTTTACAGGTTGCACCGGGTCTTTTTGGCACCCAGATTGAAATGGGACATTAAAGCATAAAGAGTAGCCCTTGAGGAACACAGGCTGGATCAAGTAGATTAAAGCTTTATACTATGCCAAAAGTAAACCAGGTTTGTACTAGACATACCTCATACTGAGCCAAAAATAAACTATGTTATGGCTTAATATATGTATATATCAGGGGTGAAATGGTAGTAAAAAATGCTACTGGTTCGCTCGAACCAGTAGTAAAAAATGTTTTTAAAAAGTAAAAAAAAGAGGTTCCAAACCATCAGCCGTGATAATCAGCTGTGCCAAGCGATGGTAGGAACTTTTGTTTGTTTGTGAAGTCCAGCTGCTTTTGCATTGGTTGTGAGCCAGTTGTGTAGCTTTCGTGTTATTTTTGTGTAAAGTATGATAGTTTGTTTTTGAGCTCTCTATGACTCTGGCAGGTTCCTTCTTATTGACCGCTGGGTCACATGACCATCAAGCCAGTAGGAGAATTTTTTTAATTTCACCACTGGTTGGTGTGTGTGAGGGATAGAGCATATGTGTGTGTATACATATATACATACACACACCCACACCCACATATATATACACACACACATTCATACATGTAAATATTCATTTTTTATAATATATATAGCAAATGAATATTTACATGTATGTGTATATACACATGCATGTAGATACATATATTCATACATACATATTAATATGCATATACACATAAAGCCTTTTTGACACCTGCTCTAGAAAGGGTGTATACACTCAAGAGACACTTTTGAGAGCGTGCCTTAAGAATTTTTTAAATATGTGCCAGTGTAAAAAAGTGACGAAGCTTATCCTATTTTAATACGTTTCTCAATCTCAGCTGCTTTAAAGGGCGGGGGGGGGGGACTTTATTCTCAGAATTCCCCACCCAGAAGAGACAGCTGGGGATTTTGGGGAGTGAAGGATTTCCCCCACCTTCCTCAAAGCGAAAGAGCTTGACAGACATCGACTTATTAGGACCCAGAATTTTTGGCTTCATGGTTTCCCCCTCAGCTCCGTCTCTCCTCAGAGGCTCAAAGGTCAATTTACTTTAAAAAAAAAAAACGAGGCCGTGGGATGGGTGGGGGCTTTATTTTTTTAACACCGGCGCCTTTCTCCTCTCCCCGCGCCGCGGCGAAACGGGACGCGGAGAGAGAAGCGGGCGCGTTCACACGTGCAGTCGAATCCCCGCGCGACCTTGAGGCGCGACCGTCGAGGCGGGAAATCGAAAGCAGAAAACCCGCTCCTCGGCGGCTGCGCATGCGCGCTTTTCCCCCCCCGTCATCCCGGGCGCGTCACGTCCCGCCCCTCCCGCCTCCCGAACCACCCTATCCCGTCCAACCAGAGAGAAAAAAGAGAGAGAGAGAGAGAGAGAGAGAGAGAGAGAGAGAGAGAGAGAGAGAGAGAGACGAACCCAGGAGCCCCTCCTGTCCCGTGCGTGACGCCAAAACCCTCCGACTCCGCCCCTTTCTGTCATTTTCCTTACGAACCCAAACAGACGCGCGAAGGCGTCCCAAGGCCCTCGCTGGGCCGTGACGTCACTCCCCCGGCTTGACCTCCGTCCTTCCCCACCCACCCCACCCCCCCTGCGCGGCCGGCAGCCAATGAGCGGCGAGCGGCGGCGTCCGGGGCTGGGCGTGACATCACAGCTCCTTCCTGCGCTTCCCCGCCCCTTCCCTCTGGGGGGGGTTGGAGGATGTCGGCCAATCGCAGCCCGAGGCCCGGCGTGACGTCAAAGCCCCGCCCCGTCCGTCCCGGAGGGAGCGCTAAAGCCAGAGGCGGCGGAGCCCCTTTTGCTGCCTTTGCTTTGCGCCTTCAGCTTGGGGGGCCGCCGGCGGAGCGCGCCTTGGACGCGGTGCCCTTCAGCTTTCCCCCCCGCCGCCCTTGCGCCTCCTCCGGGCAAGCATGGCAAGCGTCGCGGTGGGAGCTGAGTTCAACATCCTCCTGGCCACCGACTCCTACAAGGTTGTGCACCGGGGGGGGTCAAAGTGGGGAGGGGGCGCACGGGTCTCCCCCCATCCCAGCCGGCCTCGCTCTCCTCCCACGCGGGGGGGCAAGCTGCGTTCTCCTCTTCTCCCCCCCCTCCAGGCCGATCTCGGGGTGGGGGAGTCTGGGTGGGGGGTTTCCGGGCTCCCGGGACGACGTGTGTGACGTTGCTGCAAAGTGGGAGGGGGGCAGGGGTCACTCAAGGCAGGGGAGGGGGCGCCCACTGGGGAATCCAAGGCGCGGGGGTCTTGATCCCTTGGGTGATTTGGGGTGGGTGGGTGGGCGCCTGCAGGTAACCTGGAGGTTGGGGAAACTAGGGAGGAGTGGGAGAGATTTGGGGAGTGGGAGGTCGCGTGCAAAGGTAGCCTGGAGTTTGGGGAGACCCCCTTGGAGAAACTCAAGGGAGGGGGGAGGGATTTGGGGGGTTGCAGGTAGCTTGGAGGTGGGGGAGACTCCTTGGAGAAACTCTGGGGAGGAAGGGGAGCGATTTGGGGGTGGGGGCGCCTGCAATTAACCTGGTGGTTGGGGAGCCCCCCTTGGAGAAATTCAAGGGAAGGGGAGGGATTTGGGGGGGGGCGCATGCAGGTAGCCTGGAGGTTGGGGGGACCCCCTTGGAGAAACTCTAGGAAGGAGGAAGGGGAGCAATTTGGGAGCGGGGCCGCATGCAGAGGTAGCCTGGAGTTTGGGGAGCCCCCCTTGGAGAAACTGGGGAAGAGGAGGGGAGCAAATTGTGGGTGACGGGCGCATGGAGAAAGCCTGGAAGTTGGGGAGACCTCTTGGAGAAACTCAAGGGGGGAGGGGAACGGATTGGGGTGCACATGCAGGTAGCCTGGAGGTTGGGGAGCCCCTCTTGGAGAAACTCTAGGGAGGAGGAGAGGGAGAGATTTTGGGGGTCATGTGCAGGTAGCCTGGAGGTTGGGGAGCCTCCTTGAAGAAACTCTGGGGAGGAGGGACAATTTGGTGGTGGTGGTGGGCGCCTCCAGGTAGCCTAGATGTTGGGGAGCCTCCTTGGAGAAACTGGAGGGAGGAAGAGGGGGAGAGATGATGGACTAGGCCAGCCCACGCTTTTGGCACTGCAATTGCAACCCGACCCCCCCCCCCTTCCTTGGTTTGCAAAGATGGATCCCTGGGACTTTTTGCAACCGGGGCACGTGGTTTGACCTATAGCGGAGTGCAGGACAGCGAGAGGCCGTGGGGGCTCCCTCTCCTCCTTCTCTGGCGGGGAAGTTTCCAATGGCATGGAAAGTACGCAGAAAGAGAAAGAGAGAGAAGCAATTGAGCAAGATGCAAAGTGAAACCTGGGCAGGAAGATGCTGGGAAACGCAACCCCTTTCAGAAAACCCTCCTTCCCCGGGAAAGCGAAACATAAAATTCTTTTATAACTCCGGGAGAGAGTTGACAAGTGAAATTTAAACCTTGAATCATGGTCTAAAGGGCTCCTTTTGACTTGCCTGCGAAGAGAAATTAGCTGCTGACCTGGCTTTTTTCAGTAATCCTTTGCAAGCTGTTTGTTTTTCTGATTTGCAAGCTGGAGTAATTTCTATAGCTCTCTTTGCTGATCAGGAGGAACAATTTTTAAAGTCTCACCAAAGTTGCTAAGTATTTTCAAATTACAGATGTAGCTTTCGGCCAGAGCAAACCAGTTAGGCTTCCAAAAATATCATTGTTTGCATGATTGGAGAAGACCAAAAATGAAATTTGATTTTTAATATCAATAGCAGAGGGCTTTTAAAAAAAAAATGTTAGGTTTTTTTTGGGGGGTGGGATCCCCGTATTGGCTGTGTGTGTATATTTTATGTGCTGTGTTATGATTACAGTAAAGAGATTATATATTGGATTATTTAATTCGGTTACAGGACAAGGGCAACTGCTCATGCAGAAAGCATTTCGTATATCCACAGGAGAATCTATCAAGTTGTGCCAGCCACAGAGTCCCCCGAGGCTAGGAGTTATACAACATGCAAATCTACAGCTTGAATGCTTCAAAGGAAGCAGGAAAGTTTAGTTTGACAGAGATGGGGGCCCTGTGGCTTAAACTTCTAAAGTTTATC
The DNA here is from genome assembly GCF_964273705.1 of Natrix helvetica. Taxonomy (NCBI): domain Eukaryota; kingdom Metazoa; phylum Chordata; class Lepidosauria; order Squamata; family Natricidae; genus Natrix; species Natrix helvetica. Next base: position 80,238,641 of record NC_138553.1, on the reverse strand, counting down.
TTTCTCAACATTCAGTTCGGTGTGTTTTGCAAAGGAATAATCTCCATGCTCTTTAAGCAGGGTAGAAGTAGTGGATATTGGGGTCCCAATGCGGGCAGAGAAAATCAGTTTGGGGTAGCAATTTACTTGGACCAAGGTGGGTAGGTGATAGGAAGGAAGGAAGGATGGGTGGACGGAAGGATAGAAGGAAGGAAGGAAGATAAATGTGCAAAGGAATAACTTCCATGGTCTTTAAGCAGCATAGAACTAGTGGATATTGGGGTCCCAATGCAGGCAGAGAAAATCAGTTTGGGGTAGCAATTTACTTGGACCAAGGTGGGTAGGTGATAGATAGGAAGGATGGATGGATGGATGGAAGGACGGAAGGAAGGAAAGAAGGAAGATAAATGTGCAAAGGAATAACCTCCATGGTCTTTAAGCAGCGTAGAAGTAGTGGATATTGAGGTCCCAATGCAGGCAGAGAAAATCAGTTTGGGGTAGCAATTTACTTGGAGCAGGTAGGTAAGAGATAGGAAGGAAATTGATAGATAGATAGATAGATAGATAGATAGATAGATAGATAGATAGATGATAGATAGATGATAGATAGATAGATAGATAGATAGATGATAGATAGATAGATAGATAGATAGATGATAGATAGATAGATAGATAGATAGATAGATAGATAGATAGATAGATAGATAGATAGATAGATGTAGATAGGAAGGAATATAGGTAGATGAATGAATGGATAGATAGAGATGGATATATAGACAAGACAGGGATGGAGGGTGGGAGATAAATAGACGAACCAATAGATTCAGAAGCAAACTTCACTGTGGGACTTTATTACAAGCTGCAAGGGATGATAATTTAAAGCTTATCACAACCCTCTTGGAATATTTTTTTTTTTTAAAAAAAAGACGTAGGATAGATTTCCTTCTGCCAGGCACAACTTAGCCTGACCATCTTGTGGGCGGAAATATTGGAAAGCACAAGCTGTATCTGAGCAGGGGAACTGATAGGAAAAGTGCCCTTCCTTTCCCTGCCAGCTTGACGTATGTATGCACTGCCAATGATCCACCTAGACTGCCAGAGATGTCATCGTAAAACAATATTAAAACCCAAACAGTCTTGCTTAGAAAGGCCCACCGCAAACCAAGATGCGGAGGATTAGCGCTTTCTTAATCCCCAAATATTGCCGAGAACAGTTCCGTTTTTACAAATTCCGGAAGGCCACTTGACAAGGCCTGTTAGTTGCCCTTCAAAGGGAAATTATTCTCTAGAATGGGATCTTAACTGGGGGGGGGCAAATTGCCTGGGCCCTCACTTTCTTCCCCTCTTGGCTGATATTTCTGGGCTGCACGTACAATACCATGTTTCCCCCAAAATAAGACAGGGTCTTATTTTCTTTTGACCCCCCCCCCTAATAAGCGCTTGGCCTTGTTTTCGAGGAGGTCTTATTATTTTTGAGGTGCAGGAGGCAGCGAGCTCATGGCTGCTGGTGTGTTGCAATATTTTTTGGGGAGGGCTTATTTTAGCGCATGAGCTCAAAAGCCCGATTGGGCTTATTATCCGGGGAGGTCTTATTTTCAGGGAAACAAGTTAGGTCGAGGGTTCTACTGGACCAGTCCTGCTGATAACAAGAATATCCCGAGGAGTCTTATCTATTGGATTGAAATAAATAAAGCCAGAATCCCAAATATTAAAAGGAATTAATTGAGGAGGGAGAAAAATACAGGAAATAAAAAGGAGGTTGATAATCGTGTATGTACTGAATTCCAAATGGAATCAGCCTAATTGAGCTAGTTACTTATTAAGACATAATCCAAGATCCTGGATTTTGGAACAAGCTTAGAATTCCTGATACATAAGATCAAGAGAAAATATTTGGGCCTTCAAATTTGATGTTGTTTGACAGGCCCTCTTTACTGGTTCCTTGATACTCCTCTAACCTTTGGAGCACCTTCTCAATTTTATAACATGCAGAGGATGAGTTAAATATATAAAAGATCTCCCTCGGGGTGTCCAAACTTGACAACTTTAAACATTGTGGACTTCAGCTCCCAGAATTCCCCAGCCAGCCATGGGAATTCTGGGAGCTGAAGTCCACAAGTCTTAAAAAGTTGCCAGAGTTGGACCTTCCCTAGTCTACATTGTTTATGAATATATAGATCCTTGTTTTATTCTTTATGAATACAGATTCTCCTGGAGAAAAGAGACCAGTGCTTTGGCCTACTTTAAGCGTACCTGCAGTGTCATAATTCTTAGCGAATTAATTGAGAATTTATCTGGTAGTCAGAGCTACCTTCCTAATTATTGTTTTTGCGCTCGCCTTGTTTCTGCCAGTTTTGCAGTTTTCCAAAAACAATTGTATAAGAGAGGGTTTGGGGAAAACGAAAAAACCAATCCCGCTCAGATTGCTCAGCATAAGGTGAATTTGCCAAATGTTTTGGGAAATACTGTAAGGGAGCGGGGGGGGGAAGAGGGAGAAGGAATTGTGGTAAGTCAAAAAGTACAGTCGTGATTGCTTAATTTTGAACTGGGTTCAAAATCATAAAAATATAGCTCAGCGAAGAGAATATCATATTCTTATATTTTACATTTTGAATTAAATTACAAAATACTGGTAGTATGTAGTCTGCCTCTTCCCACTCCCAGCCAGGTGAATGTTTGGGCTACAGTAACCAGTCTTATCTCAGCCATGAAGGCTGGGGATGATGGGAGCCGTGATCAATCACACTTGAAAGGAAGCTGAAAAGATGTAGATGTTACAGAATTTATCTGTATTTTTTTAAATGCAAAAGCATAGTTGCTTTTCCCAATAAATGCAGCTGTTTTCTCTTTGGTTGGTGCTGTATTTTACTCTTTAGTTGTTTTACTCTGTGCTGGTAAAAACCTACAATATGTCTTAATTCATAATATTACACTTTCTTTTAAACATCCCTGTCCCTTCCAAAGTAGATTAAAACTTAAAACCAAAATAGTCACCATCTGCTCTCTGAACAGGTGGTTATGAAAAGGTTTATTGAAAAGAAGCAGTAATTTGGTATATTGGGCTGGATATGTACAGTGTGTGTGTGTGTATATATCCCTTTGTGTTATTTGTGTAATTTTATATGGCTACAATCTGGTATTTACTCAATCTCTACTGTTACAACTATAGGTTACATCAGAAACACAAATGGTTACCATAAGTTACAACTGTGATACAAAATAGTTAAAATGCCATTCACCTTTTTATACAGAGACAAAGAGAAATTATTATTATTTGTTTTTGGTATATCCAACCGGTTAATATTTTCCTGAAAATTAAATCTAAAAAAGAAAGAAAGAATAGAAAGGGATGAACAAAATAAATAACTTTATTAAATCATTCTCACATTTGCAGATTCTGGAGGCCACTGGCTATTCTTTTGATAACATTCCAAAACTGTCTAACCCAGTTTTTAAAAAGATCTAAGAGAAATGTCTGAAATAAGCTTTAAATAACAGTGTTGATACCTGCATAGATACCTCCCCCCCCCCTCCAAAAGGTATTTAAATCAAACTGATTGGAAATATGGACCAATCTCTAGCTTTCTTTAAGTAGAGAAATGTATATTGACTTAAGAAGACAAAACTCCAGGGGGAAACCATAAATACTCCATTAGATGTTAGATTTGATTTTGGAATTAAATGTCTATTTAAAAATGTTTTGATTTTTTTAACCTCTGAAATAGTTTGTCTAGTTGCAAATTTACAATCAAAAGGAATAAAGCAGAATATAAGCAATTCCCTTAAAGCTAATACTGGGAGAGTTAATATTTTGGGGACAGCTGATATTAAAAGAGATGTGCTATACATGGGTACATGGCATGATTATATATATATTATAATATATTATATTATAATAATTATAATAATTATATTATTATAATATTATATATTATATAATCGTATCTAGTTCCACCGAATGAATTATTTCTGAGCAAAACGTAGCTTCAATCTGCACTTGAATGCAGTTTTTGGTCTCTAAAAGCATTCTGCTGCTTCTGATAATACATCTATTTGTGAAGCTGCAGAGGGAGACTCAGGCATGTATGTCACATTTCACAATTTACCTGGAATCCTGGTCAGTTTCACTTCTCAGTTGTGGCACGGTCTGTTTTGTGGACTGTTGTATAGAGTCGCGTAGAATAGAATAGGAATAGAATAGAATAAAGTAGAATAGAATAGAATATTAGAATAGAGTAGAATAGAATATTAGAATAGAGTAGAATAGAAGAGTAGAGTAGAATAGAATAGAATATTAGAGTAGAATAGAATAGAATATTAGAATAGAGTAGAATAGAATATTAGAGTAGAGTACAATAGAATATTAGTAGAATAGAATAGAATATTAGAGTAGAATAGAATGTTAGAGTAGAATAGAATCGAACAGAGTATAATAAAATAGAATATTAGAGTAGAATGGAATAGAATATTAGAGCAGAGTACAGTAGAATATTAGAGTAGAGTAGAATAGAATAGAATATTAGAGTAGAATAGAATAGAATATTATAGAGTAGAATAGAATAGAATATTAGAGTAGAATGGAATAGAATAAGAGCAGAGTACAGTAGAATATTAGAGTAGAGTAGAATAGAATAGAATATTAGAGTAGAATAGAATAGAATATTATAGAGTAGAATAGAATAGAATATTAGAGTAGAATGGAATAGAATATTAGAGCAGAGTACAGTAGAATATTAGAGTAGAGTAGAATAGAATAGAATATTAGAGTAGAATAGAATAGAATATTAGAGTAGAATAGAATAGAATATTAGAGTAGAATAGAATATTAGAGTAGAATAGAATAGAAGAGTAGAGTAGAATAGAATAGAATATTAGAGTAGAATAGAATATTAGAGTAGAATAGAATAGAATATTAGAGTAGAATAGAATAGAAGAGTAGAGTAGCGTAGAATAGAAGAGTAGAATAGAATAGAATATTATAGAGTAGAATAGAATATTAGAGTAGAGTAGAATAGAATATTAGAGTAGAGTAGAATAGAATAGAATATTAGAGTAGAGTACAGTAGAATATTAGAGTAGAATAGAATAGAATATTAGAATAGAATAGAATATTAGAGTAGAGTAGAGTAGAATAGAATATTAGAGTAGAATAGAATATTAGGATAGAACAGAATATTAGAGTAGAATAGAATAGAATATTACAATAGAATAGAATAGAATATTAGAATAGAATAGAATAGAATAGAATAGAATAACAGTTGGAAAGGTCCAACCATCTGCTCAGGCAGGAATCCCTATACATTTCAGACAAATGGTTGTCCAATCTCTTCTTAAAGACTTCCAGTGTTGGAGCATTCACAATTTCTGGAGGCAAGTGGTCCCACTGGTTAATTGTTCTCACTATGAGGAAATTTCTCCTTAGTTCTCAGTTGCTTCTCTCCTTGATTAGTTTCCATCCATTGTTTCTTATCCTGCCATCAGGTGCTTTGGAGAATAAGTTGATCTCCTCTTCTTTGGGGCAGCCCATCAAATACTGGAACACCGCTATCATGTCACCTGTAGTCCTTTTCATTAAATTAGACATACTCAATTCCAGCAACCATTCGTCATCTGTTTTAGCCTTCAGTCGCCTAACCATCTAAAATGGAAAAGAAGAATGGATGCCCCAAAATTGCCAGCCTACAATTGAAATGGAGCGATGAATATTCCTTACTTCTAAAATGTGGGGAAGGGGATTTGAGTAACCCCAAATTGGTCAAGCAAGAGGTCATAAGAGCGATCCTTGAAAAAAAAATGGTTGTAGCACCATGCTTTAAATTTGGATAATTTTTTCCCCACTCTTCTTATGGACCTAAATGTTTTCTTAACTCAGGTTTATCTTATTGCAGGTGACACATTACAAACAGTATCCACCCAACACAAGCAAAGTTTATTCGTACTTTGAATGTCGTGAAAAGAAGACGGAGAACTCCAAATTAAGGAGGGTCAAATATGAGGAAACGGTTTTTTACGGATTGCAGTACATACTTAATAAATACTTACAAGGTACATTTTTTTCCCTCCTATATTTTCAAATGCCGCCTTTCCATATTGTCGCTGTCATTCCCTGATGTTATTTCTTTGCTGGAATAAGAATAATTTTTGATATGTCTTAGGTTGGGACTTGTAAAGGATAAGTCATAAAAAGAATCTTTGACTTGTCCTGGAATATGTGCTGCACTTGTTTTATCCTGAATTAATTGCTTAGATCAGGAGTGCCAAACTCACGGCCCGAGGGCCACATCTGGCCCACGAGATGCTTAAATCCGGGCCAGGGGGCGGCCTGAAAATATCAAAGGACTGGCCCGCAGTGCCTCTGCCGGCAAAAAGGGCCCCCATGTGCCCCCCAGCCCATTTTTGGCCTCCCTGGCCTCCAGCAGCACTCTGCCGGCCAAAAACAGACCTCGTGGAGTCTCCACATGGAAGCGCAGCCCATTTTGGCCGGCAGGGTGCTGCAGGAGGTGTCCGTCCTATCTCCCTTCCCTCATACCCCATTAGCCCACAGAGGAGAACTCAGTAGTGGGTTACGACCAATACGCTGGGAGCACCGGGTACAATTTAGGTACGGTGCTCCAGAGGGCCCACCCGCCACCCCGCGCTCCTTACCGGTATTTGAGCTGTTCAGGGTTTCCGCACACGCCGAGCAGCTGGGGCGTCGCGGAGCATCGCAGGCGGTAAGTATGCATGCGAATGTTGCCCGCGTTCATGTGATGGATGCCCGGCCCCGTTGCATTGTACCGGTTGCAACGGGATCTGGAACCCACCACTGGGACAACTATAATGCTGACCTGGCCCTCGAAGAAATCCAATTTGACACTCCTGGCTTAGATGAATATAAGATCTGGACTCAGTTATGTCTTAGCTTTTGAATATTTATCCACTGTTATAATAACAGTTCCTAAAGTTTGAGGGAAAATTTACTCCAGGTCTTCTAAGCAGATAGATTAAATTTTCATGCCTGCAATACATTCTTTCTGTGTTTTAAGTGACATCATTATGCTGTCGAGGTAGTCCTCGACTTACAACAGTTCATTCAGTGACTGTTCAAAGTTACAACAGCACTGAAAAAAGTGATCTGTAACCATTTTTAAGACCGATGGCATCATCATCCCCACGATTGCTTGATCAGAATTCAGACGCTTGGGAACCGGTTCGCATTTATGACGGTTGCAATGTCCCGGGGTCATATTTGGCGACCTCCTGATAAAGAAAGTCAATGGAGAAGCCAGATTTATTTAACAATGACTCATTTAACAACCGTGGTAAGAAAGATCATAAAAGGGAGCAAAGCTCCCTTAACAAATGTCTTACTTAACGACATACATTTTGGGCTCAATTGTGGTCGTAAGTCAAGGACTCCCTGTAGCCTGATTTCAAGGGACCTGTCTCATTATGTTCAGCTACTGAAATATTTGAGAAACAATGAACCAAACTCTCTCATTTTATTATAAACCTTTGGAGGGAAAAATATTTTACGTGCAAAAGTGCCCATTCATAGTACTTAGACTGTGATATGTTGACATTTATGTTTTTAAAAATTAGTTTTGTTTCCAAATTCCAATTTTGATTTGCGTGGTGTTTTATTGGAACCGTGCTCATTTTATTCTTTCGTGTTTTAAGACTTAAGTGGGACAATGGATGTGTGTAAATGAGGAACGCTACAAGTATCTAATAAATAAGAATATTGCGGTTATACTTCCCTTTGCTGAAATAGAGCATGGGATAGTAAAATGTTGGAAGATCCTAATTTCAAGAGGATGGGTTTTTTTTTTAAATCAAACCTAAGAAGGAGGTTGAATTCCATCGCATTGTGAATTTAATGATTAATCTCCAGTAATCCATTTTTGAGCGACCTGCTTGAGTGAGTGAGTGTGTGGTGGAATTTCAGTTCCAATTATTTCTGGATGATTTGGCAGTTAGACAAAATCAATTTTAATTGAACTTCAACCCTAGCTATAAAGCAGATCCTTTGTGTCATGTTAGGGCGGGGGGATCAAACTCGATTTCATTGTGTGCCACATCAGGGTTGCGCTTGACCTCGGGGGGGGGGGGGGGGGGCAGGGGCGTGGCCATGGTGGGTGTGTCATGGGCGTGGCTAAGTCCTAAGGCAGGATTTCCCTGAGACCCTCCCTCGTTCTCATTATAGCCTTCCTTCCTTCCCTCCTTTTCTTCTTTTTCCTTCCCTCTTCATTCTTCTTCCTTCCCCTTTGTCCTTAATTTTCCTTCCTTGCTCTCTTCCCTTCTTCCCTTTTTCTTTGTCTTTCCTCTTTCCCTTCCTCCTTTCCAGTCCCTTCTTGTATGTTCTGGTGGGGGGAGCGCCACTGAAAATGGAGTGGGGGGGCTGCATGCAGGCTGACCCCGGGGACCGGGTCTAAGCACCCCGTGGGCCAGATCCGTCCCCCAGGCCTTGAGTTTGACACCCCTGTATTAGGGTTAGGGTTAGGGGATTGTCTGTGCTAGGGTCAAGATCACGAATGTTCCTTATTGGGTCTTCTAGATTTCTCTTCAGCTATTGATACAATTGATCAGTGATTTGGCTGAATGGAGCTTGGGAGGCCCCATAAAATGACATTTCCCCTCATGCCTGCAAAGCCCCAGATAGTAAAGTTTAAAAAGGATTTCGGTTCACGTGTCTCTTAGCTTATCTCCTGTACTAAGTAACATTTAAACTTAAATCTAATCAATGGAGATTATTCAGAATCTGGGTATTTATGTCTCACCTATTATGTCACCAATCGGCAATTATCCAGGTAAGGTATTCAGATGCTGAATCAGTGATTATAGGGATAGAATAGTTACGATTGAGGATTGCTCTCGAGCAAGAGAAAAGAACGGCAGCATTTAACTGAAATCTGCATGTCGTGTGTGATTTTTTTTCCTCCAAGGGTGCTAAGTGCATTTATCTCTGAAGCTGGCCTGAAATACATCTGAAAAGCTTATTTTCTTTTGACCCCCCCGAAAAAAAGGCCTTCATTTTGGAGGGTTCTAATTATTGACTCACCTCGCGGCGGTGGCATCGACGGCCCCGCCCAGCAGGAGCCCGCTGCTGGCCCACTTCTTCTGCGGCTGCTTACCGCCACTCACACGCATCGCCCCAGCCTCCACTTCGCCTTCTGATGCCTTCCGGAAAGCCCTCTGCAGCTGTTATTGGCTGCAGATTTCTTCCGGGCAGTCATCTGAAGACGAAATGGAGGCCAGCGGCAATGCATGCAAGCGGTGGCAAGTGGCCGCTAAAGAAGGCGAGACGGGTGGTACGCGAAGCCTGGTAAGTAGGGCAGCTCCACCCCACCACATCCTCACCCTAGTTTGTTTTTTATCTGTGTGCCTCGCCCCTCCTCCTGAACCCTGGGGTGGGCGGGGTCTTAATTAGGGCTAATTTTTTGGGGGGGCTTAATTTGATCGCATGCGCTCAAAAACATGATAGGACTTCTTTTCAGGTGGGTCGTCTTTTTGGAGAAACACGGTAATATTTCTTGATATATTATACACAAGACACGCGCTGTATTGCCAAACCAACTTTCAGAGCAGATAACTCCTGTCCGAAACAGACTTTCTTTGAGTACCTAATACAGTTTGAATTGTTCCATAGGCAAAGTGGTAACCAAAGAGAAAATACAGGTAGCCAAAGAAGTCTACAAGGAACATTTTCAAGACGATGTCTTCAATGAAACAGGATGGACCTATATTCTTGAGGTAAAAACAAATTGCATTAATATTTGCCTTTAGTGGAATGTTGCATCCAGGAGTGGGATTATACTGGTTCAGGCGGTTTTGGTGATTTTCTTGCAGGGGTTTCATTACCCCAACTAGGTAACAATATCTGCACTTATGACATGATGGCTACCTGGTGATGGTTACCTAGTTGGGGTAATAAAACGTCTGCAAGAAAACCACCAAGTTCAGAAAGCGCCAAGGACCCCTCAATCAGAACCGAAGAAGCTTCTTGGAGGAGAAGCAAAGCATCTTCAAGGAAAAACAAAGAAAGTCCTGTAGCCTTTTGAAAAAGCATCTTTGGGACTTCTGAAATAGCTTTTTAACATTTGTTCTGTGACCAAAGATCTCTTGGTAATTTATATATGAATTAATAGATTAGTTTTATCTCAAATATTGTTCTTAAAATCAGAAGTTTTGGATTTTTTTCCCCTGCTATATCATAAACCTCTTTATTTCTTCTTAGGAAGTTTGTATTCCTTGGGGAAATCATTATTTTGTTTCCGAAGCAGTGTGTTCTGTTCATACCCAAAATACGTTGCTAGTTTGGCTAAAATAATATTTAAAGAATGGTAATTGAAAAGACGGCATTATAATTCAATATTCTTTTAAGCAAAACAGAGAAGTCTGTAGCAGTATCTTTAAATATCTAAATGCCGTTAGTTAAAGAAATATCTACAGTGGTATTTTGGTACTCAATTGCTTTGAAACTCATCGAATTTGATATTCAAAGCATTTTGACATGAAAATTTTGTCCCGATACTCATCATTTGTTTAGTACTCAATGCACAAGCTAGAACTTAGCAGTGTCATCTGCCTTGTGACTCACTATATCAACGCCCCCCAAAGCTTTGGGCACCAGGGACCAGTTCCTTGGAGAGAGGTTTTTCCGCGGACCAGAGGGTCCGGTGGGGGCCAGCCTTCCGCAGATGGGGCTTCGCTTGTTTGTGCGGCCCGGTTTCTGGCATGCCATGGCCCAGTGCCGGTCCATGGACCAGGGAGTTGGGGACCCCTGCACTATATTATTCCTTGGAGGCGTTTGTTTGGTACTCAATTAACAACGAGTACCAAGGTACCACTGTATTTATATTAAAACCTATTTTTCATCCGGCTAAAATAGATGGTAGTATTTGAGTGTTTTCAAAACCATCCTTCTGTTTCTCTTTTACATCACAGAAGTATGATGGCCGTCTTCCTATTGAAATCAAGGCTGTTCCTGAGGGATTTGTCATTCCCAGAGGAAATGTACTTTTCACAGTTGAAAACACGGACCCAAACTGTTACTGGCTCACAAACTGGGTTGAGGTGGGTAATGTGGAATTTTAAATAGAGTAATGGGCGCTATGATGGGAGATGTAGAAAAAATTAAGAGTGTAGAAACTAGATCGGATAAATTTCTCCACTTCTGGGCCGATGAGTGAAGTTGAACATAGAATAACAGAGTTGGAAGGGACCTTGGAGATCTTCTAGTCCAACCCCCTGCTTGTGCAGGAGAGCCTATATCATTCTAGACCAGAGCTCAGCAACCTTCGGCTCTGGAGCCGCATGTGGCTCTTTCATCCCTCTGCTGCGGCTCCCTCTCACCAGTCAACTCCACAATTGATAGAGCTTTCAGTTAGGACAGGTAGAAGAAAAAGGACGACACGCTAGGAGGAGACGCTATGTGTTCTGACCCCCCTCCACGCCTGTGAATAAACCAGAACACAGGCTTGGCTGTTTGCCACTATTTAATTACTGAGATAACTAATCCTTTGGCTGAGAGCCCAGACAATTCACATTCAATAGATTAACTCTGCAGCAACCCAGATGAGTCAAATGAAGCCACGCAGATAGTCCAAACGAGCAGACACGGCTAGAATACACAGATAGATTTTCTTAACTACTAATTCGAACGGTTGTTTCCTGCAAATGTCCCCTCCCAACGCCTCACCTATAATCTCTCTTGGGATGGGCCAATCCACCACCACCTGTGCTTAATCACCTTCTGTGAGTCTGCCTACGGAGTTGCTGCTTCCGTTTGTCAGCCCTTCTCAATCTAGCATCAGGGACAAACTGCCTTTGATCCTCCCCACTGCTCCACGCCTCAGGCGCCTCCTGGTGGCCAACCAGCCTCTCTGGTCCCTGCTCTGAGTCTGAACTCTGCACGGGGTCCTCCACATCGTTCCAGGGCAGACTCATATGGTTCCTCGCTATCCGAGTCTACCAGCAGCTCAACCGGATCCTGCTGGGCCTATAACACTATGGTTGGGGGAGTGGGAACTGGACTTCCCGTCGGCTCCAGAATTGAACGGGGGGCTTCCTGTTAGGACCTTTGTGTCTCTTTTGAGTGTTTAAGGTTGCCGACCCCTGGTCTAGACAAGTAGATGTTCAGTCTCTTCTTCAAAAGCCAATTGTAGTCATAAGTTGAGGATTACCTGTGTGTGTGTGTGTGTGTGTGTGTGTATTCTTTTGAAGCAGGCATCAGAATTTCATTTTTTAATGAAAAAAAAGTTATCTTATCTTATCGATGGTGTGTGCCTTATTCTTTTGCTAGACCATTCTTGTCCAGTCATGGTATCCCATCACCGTCGCTACAAATTCCAGGGAGCAGAAGAAGATACTGGCGAAATACCTGTTGGAAACCTCAGGCAGTTTAGAAGGACTGGAATACAAGCTTCATGACTTCGGTTACAGAGGGGTCTCTTCGCAAGAGGTAACGTTTTTCGATTCGCGTAGTTTTTGCACTATGAGACGCACCATGACGTTGAAGAGGCAAATTAAAAAAAAAAGCTTTTGTACTCCACAGGCCTCCCAAACCCTTACACGCCTCGTTTTTTTGCAAAAAAAGTAAAAAGGGGGGGGGGGCATGCAGAGCTTTGGGAGGCTTGTAGAGTGCTCTTGGGGGCCCGAAAACGAGCAAAAAATGTGCTCGATTGTGCCCTCCCCAACCCCCAGGAGCACTCTGAAAGCCTCCTAAAGGCTCTGCACGTCGATTTTTGCGAAGGGGGTGGGGTTTCGGGAGGCCAAAAATACTGTATTCCGTGTATATGATGCCTTGTAGATGTATGTTATAAAACCGGGGAAAGGACTGCTGAATTCGAATCTATAGCGTTCATTAAAACATAAATCGTCATTTTCCCAGACGGCCGGAATCGGCGCTTCGGCACATTTGGTGAACTTCAAAGGCACGGATACCGTAGCCGGAATTGCTTTGATTAAGAAGTATTATGGCACAAAAGACCCCGTTCCAGGTTATTCCATTCCGGCTGCTGAACACAGGTAGGTGTTTCATGGATATTCGACATAGCGACCTATTCTTCTAGTTACCTTTATCCGGTGACAGCTATGACCAGGGAAACAGAAAATCTCCATAGACGTCATACACAAGGACTCTCTTCTCTCTGTGTCACTCTTTCTGTCTCTCTCATCTGTCTGTCTGCTTTTCCGTCTGTCTATCTATCTATCATCTCTCTATCCCTGTCTGACATCTGTATATCTGTCTGTCTATATCTATCACCTTTTTCCCTATGTCTGTGTGTCTATCCCTCTCTGCCTGTCATCTGTCTCTCTGTCCGTCTGTCTGTCTATATCTATCTGTTTGCCTGCCTACCCACCCACCCATATCTGTCTGTCTGTCTGTCTATCTTATCTATCTATCTATCTATCTATCTATCTATCTATCTATCTATCTATCTATCTATCTATCTATCTATCTATCTAATTTATCATCTCTCTCCCGTGTCTCTCTCTATCCCTGTCTATCATCTGTTTATCTGTCTGTCTATATCTACCTACCTACCTATCATCTCTCCCTATGTGTCTCAGTGTCTATCTATCCCTGTCTGTCTGTCATCTGTATATGTCTCTGTCTATATCTATCCATCCATCATCTCTCTCTCTCTTCCTATGTCTCTATATCCCTGTATGTCATCTGTATATCTGTCTGTCTTATATCTATCTATCTATCTATCTATCTATCTATCTATCTATCTATCTATCTATCTATCTATCTATCTATCTATCTAATTTATCATCTCTCTCCCCTGTGTCTCTCTCTATCCCTGTCTATCATCTGTTTATCTGTCTGTCTATATCTACCTACCTACCTGTCATCTCTCCCTATGTGTCTCAGTGTCTATCTATCCCTGTCTGTCTGTCATCTGTATATATCTCTGTCTATATCTATCCATCCATCATCTCCCTCTCTCTTCCTATGTCTATATATCCCTGTATGTCATCTGTATATCTGTCTGTCTATATCTATCTATCTATCTATCTATCTATCTATCTATCTATCTATCTATCTATCTATCTATCTATCTCTATCTATCTATCGTCTATATCTCGGTCTGTCCCTGTCCATCATCTGTATCTCTATGTCTCTCTAGCCACACACAATACATACATACAAACACCACACATGCCGCATAGTTGCACTTCATTAGCAATTCTGATACCAACCAGTAATATCTAGCAGCATTCAGCGTTCGGTTTATTTTATTTGATGCTTTACAGATTCATTAAAAAGTAATGAAAGATTCAATTTCTTGAATTAATTCATACCGACGTCTACATTTGCGTTTTCAGTTCCTTTTGGAAACTGATAGTCACTTACATGTAATTTATAAGAAAAATAATAATATTGTTTTCATTTCAAACGCATCAGTGCCCTGTTTTGGAATTATTGTTATTTTTAATAAAAATTGTTACGGATAAGAGTATTGGTCCAAGGTTTCCTTGATTTTTATTAGGCTCACTTGAGACTCTTCATCATTAAGTTCTTTTGGGAAATCAATGCTACTCTAACAAAATGGGTGATTTAAGTATAATTAATCCATCTACGGGGGCAGGGGGGGGGAGCTGCTTGAGTCAGGAGCCATAGAAAAGTTCCAGAAGGCAGTGAAAATTTTTAACTCTTTGACAGGAATGAAAACATTATCTAAACTTGCTCCAAGAAAAACAGACAAACCACTGTTTGCTGCCTAAAGCAGCGGTCAGCAACTGGTGGTCCATGAGAAAATTTTGGTGGTCCGCAGAAAAATTATTTGCATTTTTTATATTGCACTAAATCAGGGGTCTTCAAACTACAGCCTCTGGGCCAGATACGTGCAATGAATGTTTGTGTTACTCCAGAGAGTCTCCCCCATCGGGGTCTTTTTGTGCAGGTCGGAGGGGTACAGAAATTCTGGCATGGGGTCTGCTTCAGTCTCCTGGTGGGGGGGCTTTGGGCGAAGGCTGGGGGGAAGCACCGCTGGTGGCAAAGAGCCGGAGGGCCTCGTTCCAAAGAGACTGCATCATGGCCTGGAACTGGTTGACCATCTCAGCCCGTTGAGCCTCCAGGTGCCGGTCCCTGGCCTTGCACTCCCGCAGGTCTTCCGTCTGCTTGGAAAGCCTCTGCTCGTAGTCCTCAGTGAGTTGCTTCTGCTGAGCCTCCTTCTCGGTCAGATCCAATTTGAACTGAGCTGTTTTGCCAACTCTTTCTCCTGGTGGCTGCTTAGCTCCAACAATTGCTTTCTGTTTGGGCCCTAAGCAGCCTGGGCGGACAGGCGAGGAGTGGCTGGGAGGGGAGGGGCAAGTAGAGTGACATCAAGTCAGCCACGCCTACCCAGTCACATGACCACCTAGGCGCGCCCATCCAGCCAGTCATTAGGCAGCTATTAGTGGTCTGAGATGTAAAATTATGAATGTGATGGTCCCTGAGGTCCAAAAAGTCCTGACCTAAAGGACTTTTGATCCACAAGCAGAAGCATACCAAAGGATAATAAATTCCTCCGAATTTAATCCACACCTCTTCTTCTTCCAGTACTATAACAGCTTGGGGGAAAGACCACGAAAAAGACGCTTTCAAACATATCGTGACCCAATTCTCTTCAGTGCCTGTATCTGTGGTCAGCGACAGTTACGACATTTACAATGCTTGCGAAAAAATCTGGGGTGAGGATTTAAGGTATTTGATTGAGTCAAGAAGTGCAGACGCTCCTCTCTTTATCCGGCCAGATTCCGGAAACCCACTCGACACCGTGCTGAAGGTAAGGGCTCGGAGTTTAAAAAGATTTCAAAATTGCCGAGGAAAATCAATTCTTGCTAAATCACTAATTCAGTGCAAGCCGCTTATGTCCTGACCTAGGCCTCCCGAGGTCGTGAAGCAGACTCCTCGTCCCGATCAAACCCCTTTTTATTTAGTTTAAAGTTAATTCCTCTCCAGTAAAATCCTGGCCAGCAGTCTTTCCAGAGATTTCACAACGACAGACCTTGATCAGGCTTGGAGAGCTGCCAGGCCGATATCTTCCAAACTCCACGCTGTAGCAGCAATTCCTTGGCAAGAAGTCAGGAACGGATCTTCACCCTAATGCATTGAACGAATTGTCTCCTGCAAACTCCACTCCCCTTTCGCTCCTCTTTATTCCCTCTGGGAGGGGCCATTCCCCATCCTCCTGTGCCTTTACTCCCGAGTTGGCCCTTGTTCCTTAGCTGTTCCCTTCTCCTGGAAGCTCTGCATATGCACACATCGGGAATAGGCTCCAGCTGTTCTTCTGCCTCGTTGATGTCTGACTCTGAAGGCAGCTGATAACTGTCAGACGGCCCCGGCCCCATCTCTGCCTCCAACGCAAAACCCTCAACAGAGCCTTTCCCAGACTCCAGGACTGGCCCATTTTCCTCCCCAACCTCCTCACTGTCTGAGTCTCCCACCAGCTCCGCTGGCCGCTGGTGGGCCACAACAGCTTAGCTCCTTCAACCAGACTTCTTTCTCCCCCCCCAAATTTTTTTATTGATTTTTAAAATTGATTACATGGCTTAGCGCTTAATAAACATCGCGTTGTATGGGTATTTAATTCGTTTTAACAATTTTGATTATATCCTTAATCTCCAGCCCATTTTCCCAACCACTAGTAAAATAGGTTCCATGTTTGATAGTATTCTGTGTCTTCTTTCTGCTGAATTTTCAACGTCAATCTATCCATTGCTTCACATTCTAGTATCTTCTTCATTTATCCCTTCGTCTCGCAGTGTTACTTCATTTTTTTCCATTATTCTGCGGATATAATCCTCGCTGCTGTTACAGCCTGTACTGTTAAATGCATACTTTTCTTATCTAATTTTTCTGATCTTATACCTAATAAAAAAACAGTTCAGGTTTAAAATCTACATGGATCCCTATCATGTTTTCTGAGCCACCTATGTATCTTTGCCCAAAACTTCAGCAAGTTTTAATAAATCTAAAAGGTCCTTCCGGAATAATTTTAATACAGTGGTTGGATTTGAATTTTTCTTCCTTTAGACCTTTTTGTTATATAACTTCTGTTTTAAATTTGTTATCCTCCTGGTTTGTTTATTTAATGGAACCATTGGTTGATTTGCTGATATTTATGCTTCTCTCTCTTCCTGCCTCCCTCCCTCTCCTCCTCCTCCTTCTCTAGGTTTTGGAAATTTTAGGAAAGAAGTTCCCCATTACAGAAAATTCAAAAGGTTATAAAGTCTTGCCGCCTTACCTCAGAGTTATTCAAGGAGACGGTGTGGATATCAACACATTGCAAGAGGTGTGGCTATTCTCATTAATTTTGTGGTTGTGGCTGCTCCTTCACTGGAGGCTTTTTAAGAAGAGGCTTTTTAAGAAGAGACTCCTTGTCCTGGCAAAAAAAACCCTTTTATTAATTTTCAGTGAATTCTGCTCATTCACAACTGGCAAATTCTTTCAAGGGAGGATTTACAGTCACAGACCTTATCTGGCTTGGAGAGCTGCCAGGCCGATATCTGCAGAACTTGTGAAGGAGCCTTGGAGAGTCACCAACCAATTAAGCAAACCAATTGTCTCCTGCAAACTCCACTCCCCTTTCGTTCCTCTTTTATTTCCTCTGGACCGGGCCATTCATCGTCCACCTGTGGCCTTACTCCCAATTCGACCCTTGTTCTTTAGCTGTTCCCTTCTTGTCTGGCAACTCTGTGCATGCACACACTGGGAACAGGCTCCAGCTGTTCTTCTGCCTCACGGATGTCTGACTTCGAAGGCAGCTGATAACTGGGGCATACAGCCCTGGCCCCCTCTCTGCCTCTGACCCATCAGAGTCCTCATCAGAGCCTTCCCCAAACTCCAGGACTGGCCCATGTTCCTCCCCAACCTCCTCACTGTCAAAATCTGCTCTCAAGGGCCACAACAAGGTCATTGTCCAGAATGATAAAGGGTCTCCTGCCTTGAGCAGGGGGTTGAACTAGAAGACCTCCAAGGGTCCCTTCCAATTCTGTTATTCTGTCAATTTTTAGATGAATACTTCAGTTAGCTTTTAGCACAGGTGCCATTCAAAACAGCCATACCTTAAATGTGCGGTTCTGCTCTCAAATTTGTCTATACAGCATGTGAAAAGTCTTTGAGAAATATTTCTCTTTGTCCCCTGAAATTTCAATAGGAAAATACATTATCCCTTAATATCACAGTTCTTCAAGAGCTGTGTTTGCACTGAATGGCTGAAACTAAACGCTAAAATTGCTCTAGTTGCAATCCACTCCTTTCACTGGCAATTTCCCCCTTCTATTTTCGATCCGTTGCGAGTGCTGGGTTGTTGTCTTTTAATTGCAACTCAGAAAATGTTCCTTTGGTACAGAAGCTGACGAGATGCCATACGTAGTGCGAAATCTTACTTGCAAAATTTTTCTTACAAAACCTCGCCACATCCTCTTTGCTGTGAATTTCAGGAAGTAAAAAACGCCTCCCCCCAAAAAAAACCCTTGCAGGCCGGGTTGAATTCACTTTGAGGACAAGATACTGCCTCATACTCCTCTGTCGAAGGTCGCCATCTTAGCCCCGTGATGCTTTTCGGTGATCTTGTTCAGGGTGTAACTTGACATGTGCAAAATGTTCTTTAACCCTCGGACAGACGCCGTTCAAAGGAAAACCACAGGTTTCCCCTGTGGTTGTCTTTTTAGAAGGGGGTGTGGGGAAAGGACTTGCATTTTCAAAATCTTCGTCTTTGGATTATATGTAGAACGAGATAGTTGGGCAGAAAGGATCCTCTTGCACAAAAGTGACCTTTCCAAGGTTGAATAACAACTGAGACTGGATTACACCACTGGATGTCTTCATTGGGGCTTCCCACTCAGGATCAATCCAAATCCCCCCCCCCCATTTATTTTTAAACAGATTTTCTTCTTAAGACTGGGACACCAACGGAACTTTAAGCCTTCCTGTGTTTTCTTTTATTATAAACTAGGTGATAACCTGCGTTACCTGGGTTTTATTTTTAGGGGGGAAATGTCCGGACCAAATGTAATTTCCAATGTTGGATTTTCTCCCTTTACCAGAGGGAGCCCCCTTGTGGAGTACCGTGAAGCCGTTACCATGGCAACTCCACTGTGCTCTACAGTAGAAGCTATTTTACAGCAGTACGGTAGAAGCCATTTTAAGGCACAACAGGCTGTATCTTAACAGAACACACACACCCGAGGGGTGTTAGGGGTGTCTTACCCCCACAGTATTTTTCTTCAGAGAGTAAGCCATCTGTGTATCAAGTTTGGTTGAAATTGCTCGAGGCATTCCAGAGTTATGCTGGAACATACACACATATACAGCTGTTTTTTTATATATAGATTCTACCTGGCCCTCTGAGGATTTTTCCCCCCACAGGAAAAATATGAAAAACTGGTTTTCTTCTCATTTTTAACAAGGAGACACATAAAGGCAAAAACAAAAAAGCACAAAGAAGAGGGGAGGGGGGTGTCAACCTATTATCCAAAACACCCGAAGGCAGAACAAGGAGCAACAGATGGAAACTAACCAAGGAGTGAAGCAAACTAGAACTAAGGAGAAATTTACTAACTGCGAACAATTAATCAGTGGAACGACTTGTCACCAGGAGTTGTGAATGGAGGTTTTTAAGAAGAGATTGAACAAGCATTTGTCCAAAATGGTATAAGGTTTTCTGCCTGAGCAGGGGGTTGGACTAGAAGACCTCCAAGATCCCTTTCAATCTTCTAATTCTGTTATTTACAAGACTTTCTACTAAGATAGCCTAACAATGTAACATTAATTCATCTTCTCAAGTTTCCTGCCTGGGAGGACTCACAGACCCATTTCAAGGACTTGATTTCTGACTTTTTGTGGTAATGGCCAGAATTCTTAAAATTCCAGCAGTGCTCAGATCTTCCAAAACACTTTAAAAATTTATCATGTGGGTTGGGAGACAGTTGACAGTGGATTTTCTAGCTATTCCAGAATATTTAATAACGGTAACCAGATAAGGATGCTATCTTTTTTTTTCATTTTGTGGAGAAATGTAACTTACAAAAAAACAAGCAACGGTCTTATGCAATTTTTGTGGATAAACATAACTTATAAAAACAGTCTTCGTTTTTGTAAAGGTAAAAACGGGCTAGGTTCCCCTCGCCCATATGTGCTAGTCGTTCCTGACTCTAGGGGGCAGTGCTCATCTCCGTTTCAAAACCAAAGAGCCAGTGCTGTCCGAAGACGTTCTCCATGGTCATGCGGCCAGCATGACTCAATGCCGAAGGCGCAGGGAGCGCTGTTACCTTCCCACCAAAGGTGGTTCCTATTTTCTACTTGCATTTTTACGTGCTTTCGAACTGCTAGGTTGGCAGAAGCTGGGACAAGTGACGGGAGCTCGCTCTGTTACGCGGTGCTAGGGATTCGAACCGCCGAAATGCCGACCTTTCTGATCGACAATCACAGCATCTCAGCCACTGAGCCGCCACGCCCCTTTCGTTTTTGTAAGTGAACGTTGATCCACAAAAATTGCGTAACCCAAACTTTTTGCAAAAAGTAAGAGTCCCTGTGTGTGGATTATGAGGCGTAGGCCTCATTTAAAATCTGTACCTTGCTTGTGCGATGCTTAAAGCGTTTTCTATCGTTTCCAGATCGTGGAGGGCATGGAAAAGCAGAAATGGAGCATTGAAAATGTTGCCTTCGGCTCAGGTGGAGCCCTTCTGCAGAAATTAACCAGAGATCTCTTGAACTGCTCGTTCAAATGCAGTTACGTGGTTACTAATGGCCTCGGGGTATGTTCTCTAAATGCAATCTTTGCTTGAGAGAGAGGGGGAAAAAATGGGAATTTACCGAAGTCGGCGTGGGTGTTGAATTCCTTCTAACTTTGACTTCTAGGTGAACGTCTTCAAAGATCCTGTCGCCGATCCCAACAAACGTTCAAAGAAAGGAAGGTTGTCCTTACACAGAACGCCGAGCGGAGACTTCGTTACACTAGAAGAAGGCAAAGGGGATTTAGAAGAATATGGACAGGTAGTTTAAACGCTTCAATTTCCTTTGTGGGCTCAAGAGAGTATGTGTTGTGGCCCGCCAGCAGAGCTGGCAGCAGATTTGGACAGTGAGGAGGTTGGGGAGGAACATGGGCCAGTCCTGGAGTCTGGGGAAGGATCTGGTGAGGGCTCTGCATTGGAGGCAGAGAGGGGGCCAGAGTTGTATGCCAGTCATCAGCTGCCTTCAGAGTCAGACATCAGTGAGGCAGACGAACAGCTGGAGCCTGTTCCCAGTGTGCGCATGCACAGAGTTGCCAGAGGAAGGGAACAGCTAAAGAATGGGGGTTGACTTGGGAATAAGGCCACAAGTGGACGATGAATGGCCCCTCCCAGAGGAAATAAAAGAGGAGTGAAAGGGGAGTGGAGTTTGCAGGAGACAATTAGTTCGTTTAATTGGTTCCTGACTCTCTGAGACTCATTGCCAAGTTTTGCACATATCGGCCTGGCAGCTCTCCAAGCCAGATAAGGTCTGTGACTTTAAATCCTCCCTTGAAAGACTTTGCTGGATGTGAATGAGCAGAATTCACAGTCAATTAATAAAAGGGATTTTTGTCGGGACAAGGCGTTTGCTTCCTGTTCTTGGGAAGCCTTAAGTCAGAACAATATGGATAAATACATTGTGATGAGGTTTTAGAGCAGAAACACAAACAGGCTTTCATTCTCCTATAACTGGTAAGCTGCCCAGGGTCACCTTGTAGCAGAGATGAGTGGCAGGAAAATTTAATTTATATATATAAAAGCCAAATACCACTTACTCATCACGAAATCTCCAGAACTGTAAAGCCTACAAACTTGGCACGTATGTTCCTCTTGGCTTCTAGGTGCTCATTAAGAAAGGATTTTTCGAAATGACCATCAGATCATCAGTATTTCTTATAGAGTATTATATTAACACGCGTCGATGCTGAAGAGTGAGACGTTCTACTCACTCTACCCACCTGAAAGGAACTCTGTTCCAACTGCCAGTTGTCTTATATGGGCTTGGTCAGCACGTGACTCATCCGGCCTGCGGGCTGGCCCAATCACATGCTTTCGTAACAAAGCCCTGGTATCCAGCTAGTAAATAATTAATTATTTACTAGCTGGATACCCATGCTTCACTACGAAACCATGTGATCAGGCCAGCCCGCAGACCAGATGAGTCATGTGCTGACCAAGCCCATATAAGGCAACTGGTAGTTGGAACAGAGTTCCTTTCAGGTGGGAAGGGGGAGTAGAACGTCTAATTCCTTAGCTCTGTTTTTGCTGGCAGAGGATTACAGGAAGTCGTTGCAGCCGAAAACTGAGCTCAGGAGCCCCGTTTTCAGTGACAGAGCACTCGGGCCACCACAGCTCCCCCACCCCCTGACACGAGTGATGTCAAACTGGCCACGCCCACCTCGGCCTTCCAAGGTCAAGCACAACCCTGATGCGGCCTTCAATGAAATTGAGTTTGACATCCCTGCTCTAGTGCCTTATTTTAAGTCACTTAATTTTTTGGGGTAGATGGCTGTATTATTTTTTTTACTAACATCATAACAAATGGTGTTTATTTTGCAGGACCTCCTTCACACGGTGTTTAAAAACGGCGTAGTAACGAAGATGTACTCGTTCGACGAAATCAGACAAAATGCCAAGTTGAAGACAAATGAATTTTCCGCGGCGTCTCACTAAAGTTTCATTCCATGTTGGTATATGTGCAACAATTATGTACTGATATTGGTTTCTTGTAGAGATCTGTGTGTTTGTGTTTGCCACATCCTAGCCAAATTATTTGTTGGTTTATGGACATCAATGCCCTATTATGTTTTTCCTTTTAATTTTTGGCCAGTCTAAAATTGAAATATTTACATCCGGAAACCTGATCCTTGTAATTCTAGAGCCCTTTGCTAGTGGTGAATCAATCCAATCCGGATCTCAATGAGAACAGTGATGAGATGTTTTATAAATAAATGAATATATATATATAGATATAGATATATATATATATATAGATATATATATATATATATAGTAGCATATCGCAAAAGAAAATTTACCGAATAGTATCATCGCTTTATGTTTATAATTAACTTGTATTTTTGTACAAAACGGAGATTGTGTAAAATATATTTAAAAAGTTTCAATATTTCCGTCTTTCCAACTTTTTCGTGATTTTTACGAGCACAGACTTTCAAGGAAATAACCGGGGTGGGGTGGGGAAGAAAACTCACTGCCTTTTTTTTTTTTTTGTCCATTGATCAGCAAATAAAACACGGCCTTAAGTTTTATCGTGAAAAATTGTCCTGTTTGGAAGTTTTAATCAGGATAACTCGCTCACAACTTGCGGAGGGAAAAAATCCCAGTCTCAGTTGTTCTGTCATTAAAAGTTCATTTTTGTGTGTGTATCCACCCAATTTATGCAACCACCAAAATGGTCTGATACATGACTTCTATAAATGCAAAACTTTCTTTAAGAGGAGGAGATAAAATATTCACGGAATGCCAAATAACGAGTAATTTATTGTTGCAAAAAATATTGCCAAGTTTGTCTCTCTCTCTCTCTCTCTCTCTCTTCAAACAGGGAGGCTGCAGTCTCAACGCACGCCTGAATATGGTGCAAAATCCCATTTGAAATTTAATGGGGTTTATTTTCAACTGACTGTAAAGCTAAGAAATTTCCTTCCAACCCCAGACAAGGGATGTGTGACGTACTGTTTAGGGACAGGTGTGCAAACGGTGATATTAATTCCGATTTTTTTTCCCCGTACATGGTTACAAACGACAAAACGAAAATACTGGATTGAATAGTGCACTTTTTAACTTTTTTTTTTTTTTGTATTTTGGTCTTGAGTTTTGCGCGCGTGCGCTCTCTCTCTCTCTCTTTTTCCTCCTTATCAGACTGGATGTTAAATTGTATAGATGTCTTAAATATATATTTTTTTTGTTAAATAATTCTAATAAAACATGGTTCTATCCAAACTGTTTTTACACTGCTAGCTTTTCACTACAAGAAAAAAAAGATGAGAACATCAGGCAGCGGTTTAAGCATTTAAAAAAAAAACAACTTCAAACGCAATGAATCAGATTTTCTTTTTCATGACTGCACTTGAATAATTTTCTACAGATGCTCTGAAATCGCCGAGTTGAAGAACAAATTTGTTAACAATAAGGCGCGAGGTATTAAATTCTCAGGTTGAACGGCCAGGGGTGGTTCTTGGAAAGGGGACTTAACCAGTCTTTTGAGGTGGCAACTAAAAAAAAAAAAAATAGAGAGGGCTATTCCTTTTTTTAAAAAAAAAACACTAAATATCCAGAATTTATATTTAAGTTTAAGCAATTATCTGAACAATAGTTGAGTATAGCTTTGAACCACATAAATGAAAGCAAGAGAATGTGCTTTTAAACCCATTTGGAAAGCCATATTTTAATGTTATGCTCTGAAATACATTCAATTGCCAGATTTATTAGGGCGATTATGCCCAATTTTAATCATTTTCTTTTTGTTTGATAAGGTTTTGGATATTGTGTGTGCTTAAGATCAGGATGGATGTATTGTTACTTAATTAATTTCCTTAGCAGTGGGTTGCGGGCCCAGAAAATAAATAGACTTAAATAAACACACAGGTAGTCCTCTGTGTACGACCACAAATTGAGTCCCAACATTTCTGTTGCTAAGCGAGACACCTGTGACGTGAGCTTTGCCCCATTTTACAACCTTTCTTGCTATAGCTGTTAAGTGAATCTGGCTTCCCCATTGACTTTTGCTTGCAAGAAGGTCGCAACAGGAGATCATGTGTCGCCGGGAGACTGCGGCCGTTATAAGTATGAGTCAGTTGCCAAGCGTCTGAATTTTGATCACATGATCACAAGGATGCTGCAACGGTCATAAGTGGGGAAAACAATCATAAGTCACTTTTTTTTCGGTGCTGTCGTCACTTGACTGCCTGCATCTCTTACCATCTCTATCGCCATCCATCCATCCATCTATCTATATCTTCTGTGTCTGTCTATTGTCTGTCTGTCTGTATATATATATTTGTGATAAGGAGGAGAGCCTGTGGCTTAGTGGCTAACACATCTGCCTAATATGTAATACAGCCCAGGTTCGAATCCCAGTAAGGGTATGGCTAGCTGATGAGAGCTAAATAGCTTGAAATAGATCTATACTAGTCTCCCTTTATTTATTTATCAGCACAAATACAACACACACACACACACACACATATATATATGTTGTATTTGTGCTGATAAATAAAGGGAGACTAACACAAATATGTATGTATTTGTGTTACAACCCCTGGTATGCCCAAATATGGGAGGGAACTCACTACTCTCCCTTTCTGTCCTTCGGCTCATTACAGAGGACCATCCAGGCAGAAAACCATATTTTTATTTTTAATGTTGCCTTTTTATATTTGTGTTGTATTTGTGCTGATAAATAAATAAAAACAAATACAACACACACAGACACACATATCTATCTCCTCTAATCTATCTATCATATCTCTATCTATATCTATCTATCTATCTCTATCATCAGTCAATCTACGGTATCTCATCTATATATTTATCTCATCCATCCATCATATCCTATCCTATCTATCTCTATTTTCTGTGACTATCATCTCTCTGTCTATGGTATCTCATCTATCTATATCTATCTCTATAATCTGTCTATCTACGGTATCTCAACCATATATCTATCCTCTTATCTATCTCATCCATCCATCCTATCCTATCTATCTCTATCTCTATCTTCTGTGTCTATCATCTCTCTGTCTATCTATAGTATCTCATTTGAGCAAGGGGTTGAACTAGAAGACCTCCAAGGTCCCTTCCAACTGTTATTGTTTTTTTAGATGTCTACCTACCCACCTATATCTTCTGTGTCTGCCTATCATCTGTCTATCTCGTATCTATCTATCTACTACAAAATTTTATTTTATCCTCCCAACTCAAAATATTGCATAGTTTTGTCTAAAGCCCATCTCAACGGCTCTTCTTTTTTTACTATTTTCTGGAGCATAACTGGCAGTTATTACAATCTTTATGGATCATACACATCCACCAAAACCCAGCAAAAAAAAACATTTCACCCTGTCCGATAAACACCTTCATCGCCCTGTACGTATTCGCATTCCCCAATCACCCTCCATATGTACTCCATTCAGGAAATCCTCAACTTACGGCCGCAACTGAGCTCCCAAATTTTTGTTGATAAGCAAGGTAGTTCTTAAGTGAGTTTTGCCTCATTTTATGATCTTGGCACGGTTGTTAAGTGAACCACTGCATTTCAGTTAGTAACATGGTTCTTAAGTCAGCCTGGCTTCCCCATTGACTTTGCTCTCCGAACGTCACAAAACCCTGAACACATGACCCCAGGATCCTGCAACCGTCATAAATACGAGACCTTCCAAATTTTAAACGTGTAACCACGGGGATGCCACAATGGTTAATAAGTGTCAGCAGTCATAAGTTACTTTTTTTCAGAGTCCTTGTAACTTTGGTGACTAAACAAATGGTTGTAAGCCATGGATCACTCCCGTACTCTCAAAACTTTTAACATTTCTGTATTCAGCTTTGGAAACACAATGAATTTTCTTCATGTATATTTGGAATTTATATAATCGTGTGTATGTGTGTATCTGTTTAAATTAAATGAAATATACTTAGTTGTAGGGGTGTGAAGGCCCAGAATAAAAATAAATAAATATTTTGGAGGAAATAAGTGTTTTGTCCTCTGCCTCTCCCTCTTTTTAAGTGAGTTTTCTATCTCTTGAGGGGAACAATTCCCAGGAATTTCTCTATCCATTCAATGCTATTAATCTCCCAGTACCAAATTTAATGTGAAATTCTCTAGGTCAGGGGTGTCAAACTCAAGGCCCAGGGGCCGGATCTGGCCCACAGGATGCTTAGATCTCGCCCAGGGGCCCACAGAACAGCAAAGAACCAGCCCGCGGTGCTTCTGTCAGCAGAAAGGGAGCTCGGGAGGACCACACACGGCCAAAAACAGAGTTTGGAAGCCCATTTTCACTGACAGAGGGTTGCAGGAGGCAGTGACGTGCGGTGAGGTTAATGGCTGGTGAGGCTGGTGACGTCATCAGGAAGGCGAGGAATGGGACCACGTGTGCTGGAGGCACACATTTCTGCCTCCGCCCTCCGCAGCTCCCGAGCGCGCACGGACGGAGGTAGGCAGAATGGCGTCGAGGCAGTCCGGCGGGCAAGCGACCGAGGATCAGGCTGCCTTGCTCGCTCTTTCGTCCGCCCGGATCGCCTCGGTGTCGCTGTGTCTACCTCCGTCCGTGCGCGCCTGGGACCTGCGGAGGGCGGAGGCAGAAATGTCGGTGTTTCCGGATGACGTGATCCGGGAGCGCCGACATTTCTGCCTCCGCCCTCCGCAGCTCCCGGGTGCGCACGGACGGATGTATAATATTATTATATATATATATATATATATATGTATGTATGTATGTATGTATGTATGTATGTATGTATGTATGCATGCATGCATACATACATACAGTATATAATATTATATACTATTATTTCATGAAGAGAGGTGAGGCTCTGACCGCACGTCCCTGGCAGGAGGCCATCGCAGCCAAAACTGGAGCATGGGAGTCCATTTTCTCTGGCAGAGGGTTGCAGGAGGCCGTCGCAGCCAAAAGCAGAGCTCGGGAGTCCGTTTTTGCTGGCAGAGCGCTTGAGCCTACAGGTACCCCAACACAAGTGATGTTGAGCTGACCATACCCACTCCGGCCCCCAAGGTCAAACACAATCCTGATCCAGCCCTTAATGACCTCGAGTTTGACACCCCTGCTCTAGGACCATGTTTCTCAACCTTGGTTGACTTCAATTCTCCAAATTCCTCAGCCATTAAGGCTGGTAATGGTGGCTGGGGAATTCTGGGAGTTGAAGTCCACACACCTTCCAGTTGCCAAGGTTAAGCAACATGGACCTAGAGTTGCCGGGTTCCCCCCTCTCTCCCATCCACCCCCTACCCAGCCAGACCACCAAGTCTCAAAAGCTGGAGAACACTGCAGTATAGAATGAAAAATGAAATTATTATCTGCCATTGGACTACTTCTGATTACGTGATGACCACTTAAGGTAGAACACTTCCTTGGCTTCCTTCTTACCGATGTATTTTTAGCCATCGCTCTATGGGGTCACTTGGTTATTTTTGGCAAGAAAAGGAAACACCAAGTGAGAAAGGCCTATTTATAGCATCCTGCTTGTCTTGGGTACTTGAGTTTTTAATTTAAAAAGAAAAAGACACTGTTTCATTGACCAAATAGAGCCCGTTGTAACTCTACAACAGGCTTCTGAATTGTCCTGAAATAACTGGAGATTAGATAACTAGCAACAAGATGGGTTAAAAAAAAAAGCACCTTTTCAGCTATTTCCTTAGCCAAGAAATCTATCATTAACAGCCTTTGTGCTAATAGTTTCAGCATTTAATGGGTTGGTTCAGGGGTGAGCCCACCTGCGGCTCTGGAACAGACGTTGCCTTCAGAATAACAGATAACAAATAACAGAATTACAGAGTTGGAAGGGACCTTGGAGGTTGTCTAGTCCAACCCCCTGCTCAGGCAAGAAACCCTATACCATTCCAGACAAGGGCTTGTTCAATCTCTTCTTTTAAAAAAAACACCTCCATTCACAACTTCTGGTGGCAAGTTGTTCCACTGGTGAATTGTCCTAACGTCAGGAAATTTCTCCTTCATTCCAGGTTGGACCTTTGGGAGTTTCATCACTGGAAGCTTTTGAGAAGAGACTGGGCTGCCATCCGTCAGAACATGGTGTAGACACGGTCTTCTGCTTGGGGGTGGGGGAGATTACCTACAAGGACCCTTCCAACTCTGTTATTCTGTATATCCCACTGATCCCCTAGGCAGGCAGGGGGTTGGACTAGAAGACCTCCAAGGTCCCTTCCAACTCTACTATTGTAGTGTATTGTATTGTATTGTATCTTCTCCCAGCCCATTGTGAGATAACAGTTGGGAAAAGGAGGAGAATGCATCCTATTGGCTGAGGGATGTGGGCGGAGCCCAAGGCAGCAGGTTCTATAGGACCAAAGAGGTCCACCTTCTCCTCCAGAGAAGAACAGAGACCTTGGAGACAAGGCTGAGTTGAAGTGCCATCTTCTTGATCCCACCATCTCTTTGGTCTGATCTCTCTTCTTCTTCCTCCTCCTCCTCCTCCTCCTCCTCTTGCAGAACATGAGTGATTTTCACCTGGACCTTGGTCCCCTCAAAGAGCCTCTAGGTTTCATCAAACTTCTTGAGTGGGTGAGTTGGTTTGAGAAGGAGCTCATGCATGGCTTCTCTTGAGGATGTCTTCTGCAAACTCTGGGTGGGTGGGTGTGAATATGCGCCCCAAAGCTCTTATTTGCACGACGTCCTGATCCTCAAAAACCTAACAACTGTAATTTAGGGTCTTGCAAACTTTCCTCCTTTGGGTAAATTTGGATTAATTCAATTTTAATGTGGAATAAATGGTGGTAGAGATGAGTAGTTTCTCTCTTGCAAAGCTTTAGTAGAATAGGATACCAAAGTTTTTCTAGGCCGAAAAGGCTGTGAGGCCTGCATTTCTTTTTCTTTCTCTGCTCCAGAAATGCTTATGGTAGTTTCAGCTTTCTTTTTCCTAGGCCACAGTTTAACTGAGTTTATTACTATTTCCCCCCTGTCTGGTCTATAAAATCTTTATATTTATTCTCTTCCAAGAGAATCCACGTGAATAGACATGGCTCTTAATTCGAAATGTTAAATGGTAGGGAAAATTGCCCCTTTCTTTGTATGTATGTTATAGTGACTCAGGGGCTAAGATGCTGAATTTGTCGATCAGAAAAGTTGGCAGTTTGGCAGTTCGAATCCCTAGTGCCGCGTAGTGGAGTGAGCTCCCATTACTTGTCCCAGCTTCTGCCAACCTAGCAGTTTCGAAAGTATTGTAAGATTCCAGCAGTTTCCCCCAGCCACTGAAATGCCCAAGAGAGTGGAGACTACAGGCGAGGCTTGCAAAAAGTATCAGCTTTTAATTATGGCCATAGCAAAAGCTGAGTGACAAAACTATATCCAAACATGCAAACAAAATTCATTTAAGGAATAGCCACCCCCTGCAGGAGTGGCTCAGAGTATTATATTCATTTTAGGCAGGTAGAAACAAAGTTTATCCAATCAGAGAGAAAGAGTCGTTATCAACGTGATCTTTAAAGCGTCCTTTTGTTCAAGCTCCTGTCTCTATCTACATTATCAATGGAGTATTCCTATAGCCTTGTGCAGTAGATGGCAGCCCCCCTTTGCCAAGATGTTTTTTTTGGCAGAAGGCCTTAAGGATTTATGAGCCAGGAAAACTCCCTAGTTTGGTTCCTTTATCTATGGGACCTGATATTCCCATGTAACAATTTCTTCTATGTTTTCAAGAATGTGCCTAGCTTTGAAGCTTTGAAGCCAAGAATAGAAGCGAGATGCAGCAGAGAGATCATATTTGCAGTAATGCCATCCAGTGTTAAGGTTACAATTTTGCTAGGCTAGAAAACAACTCATTTCTGACGGTATACAATAATATAAGCAGAAGCTAACAACAAAGCTTAATTCTTAATAAATGATTTCTAGCAGTATTTTCATATCAGAAGCAAACAGCAAATATTGGTTTAATCAGTAACAATTATATAGTAACATAAGCAATTCATAAGAAAAGCAAATAGCCAATATTGATTCATATAATCCTTCAGCATGTAAAAATGCAAGTAGAAAAATAAGAACCACCTTTGGTGGGAAGATAACAGCGTTCTGTGCGCCTTTGGCGTTGAGTCATGCCGGCCACATGACCACGGAGACGTCTTCGGACAGCGCTGGCTCTTCGGCTTTGAAACGGAGATCAGTACCGCCCCCTAGAGTCGAGAACGACTAGCACATATGTGCGAGGGGAACCTTTACGTTTTATGTATGTAAAATTTCTCTTTCTGTTGTGCTGCTAGTACTCCAGGCAGCTTACAACAACGGTAGAAAGGAAGACAAGTTTAAACAATAACAGTCGCAAAAGAAATAGAATTAAACAATGAAAAAAAAAAGAATTGAGAATAGATTAGATTAGATTAGATTTATTAGATTTATAGACCGCCCCCTCTCCCCGAAGGGACTCGGGGAGAATGGTAGGATAATAAAAGACGAAAGAGGAAGGAGCAAAGGGGAAGAAGGAGATTTGCTGTCAACCTAGTAGTTACCTCCAGTGTGGAATCCCTCCTAATCTAACTCTAAACGGTTGTGTAGGAATGTCTTGGTATTTGTAAAAGCTTAAAGCTTAGAACCTGGTTTCAGCTGCAAGCTGTGTTAAAATTGCTGCATCGCACTGCACAACTTTTTCGTATTTTATGGCTGGCAAATGTTTCTGACAAAAACTACATCCTGAGATCTTATTTGATTGCCTATAAACTGGGATCCTGCATCACGATAGGCTGTGGTGTGTTGCAGCCCCTGATAAACCATAAATAATGGTTTGTGTAGCCCACAGCTTGGTACATGCATCAGGTTAAGTCATAGCCTCACCAACTCACAATGTAGCATAATCTGTTGCACAAATTTAGCGCAGACCAAATGTTATTGTAATTTTAATTCTAAACAAAATGGCTCATGTGAGAAATCATTTGACATTAAAATGGAATCCAATCATCTGCGAAATCCAGATTAATCATTAAAACCCCAGCAAAATATCTGACATCTTGCAAAAAAACATACATTCAATACTATTCTTGTTCCTGATTTCTACACCCTAAAGGGCATTTTTAATCAAATGGGGCTGAGTTTACATTACATTTTAATCCATTAACACTCATTAGGTCCAGTCATTTTGCATAACTGTGTTTCAACCATGGTTTATATGCAAAGTACAACTGGATGGCTTGGTACCACCAGCTGAACTATGGACCATGGTGTCTAGGTTTACACAAGTTGCTAAATCCGTGATGCGAACCTATGGCACCCGTGGCCGAAGTGGCACGCACATCCATGTCGCACTGGCTTGTGAGCCATTGCCCCAGCTCAGGCCAACCGCGTATGCGCCTCCTCCCGGTCAACTGATATTCAGGTCTCTGCGCAGGGGACAGGTCACATGTGGGAGATGTGCATGCATGCGGGTGGGGGTTGCACACACATGCATGGGGGGGTCGTATGGGGGTGTCGTGTGCGCATGCACAGGGGGCAGGTCGTGCATTCATAGCATTATGGGTAGCTTGTATTTGGTCCCAGGAAGCTGCAGGGAGGCATACTAGGCCCAGTGTGTGTGTGTGGGTGTCATACACACATGTGGGGTGGGGGGTTGTGTGTATATGTGCAGGGGGGGGCAGGGGGCTGGGCAGTGTTGGGTTCCGGACTCCTTCCAACCGGTACGGTTGGAACAGGCCCGAGGGCGTCCACATGGAGCATCACGCAGGCACTGTATGTGCCATGTGCCATGCGCAGAAGCACCACAGACTTAAAAGACCGGTAAGGAGCTCGGGCGGGCAGGTGGGCCCCCTGTGGAGCACCGTACCGGAATGGTATCAGCTGCTCTGGGCAGGCTCTGGTATGCCCGTACCGCCTGCAACCCACCACTGGCATGGGGGTGCATGTGTCATGCATGCATTGCATTATGGGTGCGAGCGCGCACGAGTGTTTTCAGCATGTGACAACAAAAAAGTTAGCCATCACTGTGCTAAATCAAAGCCCAGCAAAAGGAATTATTGTGTAATAAATTGTGGAAATCTAGTCCCTCTTACAGGGAGTCTTTGACCTACGACCACAATGGAGGCCAACATTTATGTTGCTAAGCGAGACATTTGTTAAGTGAGCTTTTGCCCCGTTTTTATGACTTTTCTTGCCCCGTTTGTTAAGTGAATCACTTCAGTTGTTAAATTAGTCACCTGGTTGCTAAGCAAATCTGGCTTCCCCATTGACTTGGCAGAAGGTCGCAAAAAGGGGTCACGCCACCCCGGGACCCTGCAACTGTCATAAATATGAGTCAGTTGCCAAGCCTCCAAAGGTAAATCACGCCACCAATAATCGTAAGTGTGAGAAACGGCCATAAACCACTTTGGCGCCGTTGCAACTTTGAACGGTCCTTAAACGAACTGTTATAATTCAAAGGCTACCTGGGTTATCTTACCTCTTCGTCCTGAGCTGGTTTTTGTAAGGCTAAAGATTTCTTGTTCATGCACCCCAATTGGTGCTTGTGGGGATCTTTTTTTTTAACCCCACAAAGCTGACTTTTAATGTCATTTCTTGAGCCTTCAAATTAAACAAAAGGCAACCGGGAGTTTGATCAGCGGATCGTTCTTTGCGGTTATCCTCTTGTCTTGGCGAATTAAATGCTAGAATCCGGGTGTTATGTTTCCCGACAGCTCTTTGCGGTATTTGCGTTCGCTTCTTGTGGAGGATACAAAGGTGTCACCACACTTCTGGTTTCCTGTCACGGCGTGGTGAATAAAACAATAACCGCCTCCTTCAGTTATCCTTTCAGGTGAGTTCCTGGGGCATTTCGTCTGGGTGGATCCCCTCAGGGTAGGGATTTTGGAACCGGGTTTTTTCATTATGGTCTGTCACTCCTCTGAAAATCTGATTTTATTTTATTTTTTGTCTGTCTGTCTGTCTGTCTGTCTGTCTGTCTGTCTGTCTGTCTGTCTGTCTGTCTGTCTGTCTGTCTGTCTGTCTATCTATCTATCTATCTATCTATCTATCAATCTATCTATCTATCTATCTATCTATCTGTTATCTCTCTCCCTATGTCTCTTTCTCTCTCTGTGTGTGTCTGTCTGTCTGTCATCTGTATATCTGTCTGTCTATATCTATATCTCTATCTATCTATCTATCTATCTATCTATCTATCTATCTATCTATCTATCTATCTATCATCTCTCTCCCTATGTCTTTCTTTCTATCTCTGTCTGTCTGTCTGTCTGTCTGTCTGTCTATCTATCCATCCTTCCATCCATCCATCCATCCATATCTCTCTCTCTCTCTCTCTCTCTCTCTCTCTCTCTCTCTCTCTCTCTCTCTATCTATCTATCTATCCCTCTCTCTCATCTATCTACCTATCTACCTATCATCTATATTTATATCTCTGCCTGCCTGCCTCTCTGCCTCTCTCTCTCTCTCTCTCTCATCTATATTTATCTCTATATCTCTGCCTGCCTGCTTATCTGCCCCCCCCTCTATCTACTGATCATCTACTGTATTTTTCAGGGTATAAGACACATCAACATTTTGAGGCAAATTAAAAAAAAAAGTTTTTGCACTCTGCAGACCTCCCCAAAATGGCCCATTTCTCCCTCATTTCTGCCCTCCCCAGCCCCCAGGAGCTCTCTGAAAGCCTCCTAAAGGCTATGCACAGCCATTTTGGCGAAGGGGGCAGGGTTTCGGGAGGCAAAAAATGCTGTATTTGGTGTATGAGATGCACCCAGATTTTCAGCCTCTTTTTTGAGGGGAAAAGGTGCGTCTTATACTCTGAAAAAACCATCTCTCTCTCTCTCTCTTTCTTATCTATTTATCTATCTATCTATCTATCTATCTATCTATCTATCTATCTATCTATCTATCTATCTTATCTATCTATCTATCTTATCTATCTATCTTATCTATCTTATCTATCTTATCTATCTATCTTATCTATCTATCTTATCTATCTATCTATCTATCTATCTATCTATCTATCTATCTATCTTATCTATCTTATCTATCTTATCTATCTATCTATCTTATCTATCTATCTATCTATCTATCTATCTATCTATCTATCTATCTATCTATCTATCTATCTATCACTATATTTATCTCTGTATTTCTGTCTGTCTGACTGACTGCCTGACTGACTGCCTACTTTCCTACCTGCCTCTCTCTTTCTCTCTCTTTCTCCATAAAAACAGACACTAATTGTATTACAAAGTAAATAACATATATGCTTAAATGCCGTTAAGAAATATAGGCAATCCTCAATTTATGACCGCAGTTGTGGCCAATTTTTTTCTGTTGCTAAGTCAGCTAGTGAGTTTTACCCCATTTTATGACTTTCCTTGCCACAGTTGCTAAATGAATCATTGCAGCATAACATGGTCATTAAGAGGAATATGGCTTCCCTCTTGACTTTGCTCATCAGAAGGTCACAAAAGGGGATCCCGGGTCACTGCAAACATTATAAATGTGAGTCAGTTGCCAAGCATCTGAATTTTGATCCAGTGACCAAAATCTGTGATTTGATCTGTGAAGGTCATAAGTGTGAAAAATGGCCATAAGTCCCTTTTTCAGTGCTGTTGTAACTTCAAATGGTCAGTAAATGAATGGTTCTACAACACACACACACACACACACACACACACACCCTTGCGGGGTTGAGTCGGAGCAACTGAGTAGAGCTGAGTATTTACTGGCCGGATGCCCTTCCTATCCCCAGTGCAGAGTTCGTAGCTGATATTTACTCATTGATAAATCTGTATTTTTTAATACAGGTAGTCCTTGGCTTACAACTATTCATTTAGTGACCATTTGAAGTCACAACTAAAAAAGCGACTTATGGCTGGTTTTCACACAACCGTTGCAGCATCCCCAAAGTCACGTGATCAAAATTAAGATGCTTGGCAACTGGCATGTACTTATGACAGTTGCGGTGTCCCAGAGTCATGCGAATCCCCATTTGTGACCTTCCAAGCTGCTTTCTGACCAGCAAAATCAATGGGGAAGCCAGATCTGCGTAATGCCCAGATGATTCACTTAATAACTCCAGTGGTTTGTTTAACAACGGGGGCCGGAAGATCATAAAATGGGGCGCAGTTCCCCAGGCAACTATCTTGCTTACCAACAAGGATGTTGGGCTCAATTTTATAATCATAGAGACGAGTAGACAATTTGGATACTTCTCGGACGTTCTCCAACTTCTGTTTGTGCAGGTTGAACACAGTTGTATTCACTTCGCCAGATCCCACCCGATGCAATGGCACCTGGACAGATATCTACCTTGTGGGCAACTTCTCCTCCTCGGCCCAGTTTTTCGTCACCTTTGGAGTCCTGATCTTCTTCTACTGCATGATGGCCCTGGTGTTTTACCTTGGCTACATGCACGCCTATCGGAATGGTAGCAATTTCCCAATGATCGTAAGTCGCTAAGATTCAGTTGTTGTTGTAGTTAGTTGTGAAGTCCGACCCATCGCGACCCCATGGACAACGTTCCTCCAGGCCTTCCTGTCCTCCACCATCCTCTGGAGTCCATTGAAGCTCACGCCGACTGCTTTGGTGACTCCATCCAGCCACCTCCTTCTCTGCTGTCCCCTTCTTCTTTTGCCCTCTGTCTTTCCCAGCAGGAGGCTCTTCTCCAGGGAGTCCTTCCTTCTCATTAGTTGCCCAAAGTCTTTCGAGTTTCCTCTTCAGGATCTGGCCTTCTAAGGAGGAGTCTGGGTTGATGTCCTCCTTGATGTGATCCAGGGTTGGATCACCTTGCAGTCCATGGGACTCACAGGAGTCTTCTCCAGCACCAGAGTTCAAGGGCCTCCATTCTTTGATTCAGGTTGGATAATAAAAAAGACATTAACAGATTGACAGTGTGGGAAGGGACTTTATAGGTCATCTAGTCCAACCTCCTGTCCAAGCAGGAGACCCTATACCATTTCTGACAAATGGCACTCCAATCTCTTCTTGAAAGCCTCCACAGTACAAATATCTACGGAGGTTCTCAGTCCATCCAGGTCATGGTTGTCCCAAAGGTGCTTTTTGTAAGAGGCAACTGGACTTTCTGTTTTTTCTTTGAAAACATTTCACTTCTCATCCTAGAAGTTTCTTCAGCTCTGACCGGATGGTGGGGAACAGAAAGATTTATACTCCTTGCAGAAAGCTGGACATTTGCATCCTTTTGGAGAGTCGTTGAGGCCACTTGGAGGTTTGTCTGGGTCATCAGATGTTCTCAAAGACCCTCTAAAAAGGATGCAAATGGCCAGCTGTCTTCAAGGAGTATAAATCCTTCCATTCCTCACCATCCAGTCAGAGCTGAAGAAGCTTCTTAAGATGAGAAGCAAAACGTCTTCAAAGAAAAACCAGAAAGTCCAGTGGCCTCATGAAAAAAGCACTTTTGGGATATTACAGGCAGTTTTCGACGTAAAACAGTTCATTTAGTGACCGAAGTTACCATTGTAGCATTGTCACGTGATTTCCATTGAGATATTTGACAACAGATTCATATTTATGACAGTTGCAGTGTCCCGGGGGGTCAATGGATCTCTTTTTGTGACCACCTTGATGAGCCAACAGATTCATTTCACCCGCGCGTTACTAAACAAACAGTGACTGCAGTGATCCCCTTAACAATTGTGGCAAGCGAGGTTGTAAAATGGAGCAAAATTCACTTAACGAATGCCTCGCGCTTAACAACGGAAATCTTGGGTTCAGTTTAGGTCGTAAGCCGAGGACTACCCGGACTGTATACGTCATATCCCTGTGATGGCAAACCTATGGCCCGCGTGCCACAGGTGGCATGCGGAGTCCTCTCTGGGAACGCGAGCCGTCACTCAGCTCAGCTCCATAGCAGATGGGCGCATGCGCCTTCTGCTGGCCAGCTGATTTTCGGGTCTCTGTCACGCATGGGGAGACGTGCACATGTGGGGGGGAGGTTGTGTGCGCATGTGTGTGTGTGTGTAGGGGGTCACATGCACATTCACGGAAGGGTGGAGGAAACATGGAGGGGTGCATTGTCTCTCCCCCGGACCCCATGTTTGGTCCCAGGAGGCTTCAGGGAGGCCTGCTAGGCCCCAAAAGGGGCGCGGGGAGTGCGTATGCATGGGGGGGGTGCGTGCATGCGCAGAGGACGGCGCATTGCATTATGGGTGTGGGCACACGTGTGCTTACGATTTCAGCACGCGGGGAGAAAAAGGTTAGTCAACCATCATAGCCAGTGGCTAGTTCTTTCGGTTCTGTAATCTGCAGCTTGGATCAAAACAAACAAACCTTTATTAACTTCATTCTCTTGGCTTCCAGGATTACGTTTTCACCCTCTGCGCTGCCTTCCTGTGGCTAGTCAGCACGGCTGCCTGGGCCAAAGCTCTCGTGGATATCAAAATATCGACCGGTTACCGCATTGTGGAAGAAATACCGGTGTGCCAAATGGAAGGCTCCTCCTGTGTATTTGCTTCTGTTACCAGCATGGGAAGTTTGAATGTGTCTGTGGTATGTACAGCATGTCAAGTATGGTCTCACGGGGGTGGGTGGGGGGGGTGGGGGGTGTAAATCTTGTTTTGACAGAGGAGAATATTTATCGCTCAGGGTTGAAATGAGAGGCTCCTTGGTGCTCTCTCGGCTTGGTGGTTTTCTTGCAGACGTTTCATTACCATAGTAGGTAACATCGTCAGTGCTAGAAGGGAATTCTGTAGAGAGGAAGAGGAAAAGAAGGAGAAAGAGGAAGGACTGGGGTTCCCAGCAGGGATGGGCTTCACAAATTTCAGTAACGGGTTCTCTGCCCAGTTGCTGGGTTGGCGGGGCCTTGTAGTTGGCCTCCTGCACAATTGGGGGGGGGGGTTGCCCTCCCTGGCTCCGGAGGCTTTCCTCAAGTCTCTGGGAGGGCGAAAACAGCCTCCCCAGGCTCCGGAGGCCCTCTGAAGGTCAGAAATGGGCCCGTTCCTGGCCTTCCCAAACTTCCGGTAGCCCGTTTTTCGCCGAGCCTCTATGCGGGCCCTGCACTTACTTGCATCCAAACGGGCCGTGTAGCCTGTTCCCAGTGTACACATGCGCAGAGCGCAGAGTTGCCAGACGAAGAGAAGAGCTAAAGAACAGGGGTCGAGAGTAAGGCCACAGGTGGACAATGAAGGGCCCCTCCCAGAGGAAATAAAAGAGGAGTGAAAGGGGAGTGGAGTTTGCAGGAGACCATTAGTTCGCTTAATTGGTTCGTGACTCTCTGAGACTCCTTGCCAGGTTTTGCAGATATCGGCCTGGCAGCTTTCCAAGCCAGATAAGGACTGTGACTGTAAATCCTCCCTTGAAAGACTTTGCTGGATGTGAATGAGCAGAATTCACAGTATATTAATAAAAGGGTTTTTTTTGTCGAGACTAGGAGTTTGTTTCGTGCTCTTGGGAAGCCTCGGTCCCCTTAAAAACTGTGTAAAGTATGCATTGATTCAATTACAACACCAAACTAATTAAGACCTCTGTTCCTGTAGGTTTTTGGCTTGGTGAATATGATTCTGTGGGGTGGAAACGCTTGGTT
>NC_138553.1:80174563-80199303 GCF_964273705.1 Natrix helvetica | reverse complement strand
GAGGCCATCAAGGCCGAAAACGAGTGACATTGAGCTACCATGAATGATGTCGAGCTAGCCACCCCCCCACGAAATCCCCTGAGGTCAAACACAACCCTGATTCGTCCCTCAATGAAATTGAGTCGCGGTCAAAAACTGAGCCCGGGAGGGCCATGCGCAGCTCTCCCGAGCTCCCTTTTCGCTGGCAGAGGCACCGCGGGCCGGTCCTTCACTGTTTCTAGAGAGGCCCCGTGGGCCAGATCTAAGCACCCCTCGGGCGGGTTCCGGACCGCGGGCCTTGAGTTTGACACCCCGATAGAGCAGATACTAGCAAAACTTAACCCAGTTTTGTTTTTCCAGAGCAGAGGTATCAAACGCAAGGCCCATGGGCAGGATTCGGCCGGCGGGTGCTTAGATTTGGCCCGCGGGGCCAGTCTGGATATAGGAAAGGACCAGCCCACGGTGCCTCTGCTAGCCAAAATGGGGCGTAGGGGTACCACACCTCCACTGGGGCTCCAGGCTAGTTGGCATAGCCATATCCTAAGGCCTTTTGAAAGGTTGAAAGGGTGGGAATGGATCAGAGGTGGGTTGCTGGCCAGACTTACTGCCAGTTCAGTGCACAGAACCGGAGTGGCAGCCCGAGTTACTACCTACTCGGCCGAACCAGTCCAAACCAGTAGGAACCCACCTCTGGAATGGATCTGTCCTTGGGAGGGCATCATATTCCAGAGGAAGCCACAGCTGTTGATTTCCTTAGGAATTCCACGAATTGGTCCCACTCTTTCTGAAGGCAGGAGAGCGGGTGTCCAGCATCCTTCTCATGGGAGCAATTTCCAAAGGTGAAATTACACATTGTTGGGGGAAAAAAGATACTACACGCACAAAGAACTTTGTAGTTGTTACTGCTATTAAAGCTGGGTCTAATACCGCCTTAAATGCTAATTATCCCACACATAGCTATTTATTCTGTGCCTTGTCAGTGCCGTATAAAGTGGGAGTCACGACCCTCGGCTGGTCGGGTGTCAAAAAAAGCCAAGATGGCACCCAGAATAACAGGATTGCACCTTATTTAAGTGTCTCCCAAAGGAAAACATCTTATTAAAGTCAACACATGTTTTTTTTATTCATGTGTTTGACGTCCTGTTGGAAGAAATGTCCTTCTGGGTTCAGCATCCAAGGGGGGAGAAAGACACTGGAAACATGGAGGCTGCTTGGAAAGATGGTTTAATGGTGGACAGGACCACGTGGTTTTGAGGTCCTGAACAGAAAAGGGGGATCACATGCTTCCAGATGTTGGGTGAAGAAGAAGAAGAGAGAGAAGAAGGAGCTTGCTGGGTTTTTATACTCTTAAGATGCAGGGGCAACTCTCTAGGCTGTGTTTTGAGTCCAAGTTTGATTGAGTTTCCAGATGCCATGTGGTGAGTTTCTGTAGAGGGCTAACCCTACCTTTGTGATGTAAAGTAGACTAGCTCAGGCTTTAATGGCTTGTTGACCAGGGGGTGGGTGGGCAGGAAGCTGCAGGGAGCTACTCTGTCTTTAAAAACATGTTTCTCCCTTCTTAATATTTCCCAGGATATTTAAATTTTCTAGAAGAGGAGTGGGTTTTAACTGCCTACAGTCCAAAGGCCCTTTCCATGTTGCGTAGGGTACCTTAAGTCTAAAATGTCTGCTTAGACTTTAGCCCCCATCCCGAACCGGTAGAGAAGGTAAGTGAATATCACCCCTGGGTGGCAACATAAAGTCGAATATCATCAGTACACAAATACTCAAAATAAACTAAGTCTAAACACAAAAGAACTGAAGTTTTCTTCTCTTCTTAAAATTGCCGTTTATTGACAATGAATCACCTGATTACAACGTGAATTTTTCCCGTCAGCCCTACATATACACCCGGAGATTAACAAATCATGACGGAGATAAACATTTTAATACGCACAAGAAAAAAGGGTGTTAAGTTCCTTTAAAATGACATGACTGACAGCTATTAAGAGCTGCTTTTCTACAGCTCTGGTGAAGACAATTTGAATCCACGTTGAAGGAGATGACAATAACGATGTAGCTGGACAGGATAGCAGTAGTTCATTTTGTCAGAATGTCACACCTTATAGAAATTTCAGATATTCTCTTCACAGGAAACCAAGGGAAACCACAGGACAATTTTTGCAGGAGAAGAGCAGGCTGGGAGATGGTGTTAAATGTGTCATCAGTTCAGAGTTCTTACGTTGCCACAAATCATCCA
This sequence comes from Natrix helvetica, assembly GCF_964273705.1. Taxonomy (NCBI): domain Eukaryota; kingdom Metazoa; phylum Chordata; class Lepidosauria; order Squamata; family Natricidae; genus Natrix; species Natrix helvetica. Next base: position 80,197,085 of record NC_138553.1, on the reverse strand, counting down.
AAGTCCAATCTCTCTTGAATTCCTATTGCTCCCGAGCAGAGGTGTCAAACTTGCATCGTCACGTTGTTGTCGTGTGATGTATCGCAACGTTTCCCCCATCCGCTAAACCGGGGGGGGGGGGTAGGCATGGCCGGCGCGTGACGCATCCAGCCTGTTTGATACCCCTGCTCCAGTGTAACTAACACAGAGGTGATAAATTGCATGAAACCGGGCACATCACTAGAAGCTAAAACTATAAGGCTGTGTCTGATTTACTTTAGATGTGTCATGCATGCAAATTCATTGGAGAAGGCAATGAGGCTAGGAATGTTTATCGGATTAAAAAGAAGAGACGAGCAAAGAACAAGCTGGCTTGATGACATCAAATCACAGATGAACAACTGAAAGAAGCCGTGCTTGGCAGGGTAGCATGGCGAGCACTTGCCTATAAAGTCACTAAGAGCCACGGGCAACTGAACAGTTAAATTAGTATTACTGTATTTTTCAGATTATAAGATGCACCTGACTATAAGACGTACCTAAATTTAGAAGAGGAAAACAAGGCGGGAAAAAAGATTTTGGCCTCCGCAAGCCCGGTTTTCTGCCCTTTTGGGGGCTTTTTTTTTGCCCTTTTCCAGCCTTTTTTCTACTCATTTTCGATGCTTTTTTGGGCCATTTGTTGATGACTTTTGGCCCATTTGGGGGGCTTTTTTCAGCCCGTTTTCAAGGGGTTTTTTGGACCATTTTCAAGGCTTTTTTCAGCCCATTTTTGATGCTTTTTCGGCTGTTTTGGAGCTTTTTTTGGCCTGTTTTGGAGGCTTTTGGGGGCTCATTTTCAAAGCTTTTCTTGGCCCCTTTCGAGGCATTTTCAGGCCCATTTTCGAGGATTTCTTTAGCCCGCTTTGTTCAGCCTGTTTTTGACCCTTTTTTTGGCCCATTTTCAAAGATTTTATTGGCCCGTTTCGAGGCATTTTCAGGCCCATTTCTAGGCTTTTTTCAGCTCGTTTTTTCCAGAAGAAATGGGCCAGAAAAAAGCCTCAAAAATGGGTCGAAAAAGCCCTGAAAACGGGCTGAAAAAGGCTGAAACTAGGCCCAAAAACAGGGCATAAAATGGCTGGCAGGTGGGCGGGACTTTGATAATATTCGGTCTATAAGACGCACAGACATTTTCACTCCCTTTTGGGAGACAAAAAGTGCATCTTATAGTCCGAAAAATACAGTGATCTTCCTGTAGAGTTGGCTTCCTGTTTCCGTCATTCAGAGGCATTCAGAACAGCTGTTATGTCTTATGGGTTACAGACACCTGGTGATGGTTTTTAAGACTGATTTTGATATTTGGGATATATTTTGGGAGAGGGGAGGGGAGACCTGCGTGGGGGAGCGGGCGAAGGTGATGGGTTGCTGGGAGGTTCCTCGTTTGCTTTCTGCAATTTTAAAGGACTTTCCGTCCTTTTGTCTACGGCGGTTGGTTCTAGGTGATTTGGTCTCCTGGTTTCATCTTCTCTTTGAAATCGGTCACCTGCTTGGTCATTCTTTGGAGGATTCATCTGCTTAAGATCTCCTTGATTACCACCAGACTCAATCTCTGCTTTGGGCAGCTCCTTTTCTCTACTTTTGGGAGATCTCGGCTTCTGTTTGAGATCCCCTTCACCGCCACGAGCGGTAGACTCTGCTTTAGACAGACGGCCTTCACCACTCTTTGGAGGAATTGTTGCTTGTGTGACGGAGTCTTTCACTTCCGTCTTGGGAAGCGCATTGGGGTCTTTCCATCTCCGTGCCCCGGATTTTGAGTTGTATTCGTACACTTTGCCAGTCACTGTGGAAGAAACGATTAATTCAAAAATTCATTTTCAGAGTGGAAGGGATGTGATCGGCGGTGGGATTCAGCCGGTTCACACCGGTTCAGGCAACCGGTTGTTAAATTACACCCTCCCCAAAAAAAACCTATCAAAGTGGATACTGGGCGCTGCGCTGCAATGGAGAAATGGGCAATGGAGCAGCCGGGATGAGGGAAGGAGAAGGCCGCTTTCCCTCTTTTTTCTCCCTGCTCCTCCTCCTCCCCTTGTGCGGGCTGCTCCATTGTCTGTTTCTTCATTGCAGTGCAGTGCAGCCCCCAGGATGCACTTTGATAGTGGGTGGTGGCGTTAATTTAACAACCCTCTCGCCCAGGGTCAGGTTAGCGATCGCGGGAGGATCGTTGCGAATATGCGGGGGAGCTAGAGGACGGGAATGGGCCATGCCTCCTACGCAGTGGTGGGATTCAAATAATTTAACAACCAGTACTCTGCCCTAAAGACCAGCTGGGTAGGCGTGGCTCAGTGGTCATGTGACCGTGTGGGCACGGCTAACTCAACGTCACTCAGGTCAATGGGCGCTTCGCCTTAGCTGTTACAATGTAATAAGGGTTAACGGGAGAGGCAGTTTCTGTAAACAGGGAAATTGAGATGAGGCTAGAAACAACACCAGAATGTTTCCTTCCTGCCTTCCTTACGGGATTAGCCCTGTAAAGTGGAAAAAAGCAAAAGGAGATTCCTTCCAACAACTGGTTCTCTGAACTGCTTCGAAAGTTAACAACCGGTTCTCTCGAATAGGTGCGAGCCGGCTGAATCCCACCACTGCTTCCCCGTCAGGCAACCTGACCCTGGGTGAATCCCATCACTGGATGTGCTGGTTTATTTGATCTGTAATCCACTATAATCCTGCAGGATTATCAGCAGCTAACAACAAAATATATAACACAAAACACCCATAATAATGTAAGTAATATATTCACCAGTAGTAAGAACACCCCAGCCAAACTCAAAGCAAAAGCGAAAACAAAAACTAAACCTCCCTTTTAAACCACCTTCTGAAAGGGGACACCCAGGAGATCCAATTGACCTCAATGGGAAAGCTAGTCTAGAAAACAGATGTCATTGCAGAAAAGCAACTTCTCTGGGCGTCTCATCCTCCTGAGTGGATGAGACAATTAAACGCTCTTTCTGCAATGATAAAATTGACCCAGAAGTGCTTTTCCAAAAGGCACCCGGACTAGCTTGGGTTTTCTTTTTTTCCTTTGAAAACGTTTCGCTTCTCATCCAAGAAGCTTCTTCAGCTCAGTTTTCCGCAGACCTGAAGAAGCTTCTTGGTTGATGGCTTCAGCAGTCTTGTTCGTTTGACTTTTCTCTTGAACAAATGCGTAGAGTTGCTATTTCCCTCTAATCTGAAAGGCTTTCCTTTCAAAACCATTTTGCTCTTTCTCGGCCTCCTTGTAATACCTGGGTCGATTGCTTCCCCATCGAAAATAGGATTAAAGTTGGTCATTTCCTAAAAAGACAAACAAAAGGCTTATTTAGTAGCGTTCATTAAAGAAACGAGGAAAAAGAGCTGACCAGCATGGAATCAAGGAGAATCCTACAATCTGTTGGATTAAAACAGGGATGTCAAGCTCGAGGGCCGTATCAGGGTTGTGTTTGATCTTGGGGTGGGGTGGGTGTGGCTTGGGTGGGCGTGGCCAGCTCAAAGTCACTCATTTCGGGGGCGCCAGTAGTGGCCCGAGCGCTCTGCCTGGGAAAATGGCTACCATGTTCCGTTTCCAGCTGCGACCGCCTCCTGCAACTCTCAGCCACCAAAAATGGAGCTTGGGAGGGGTGTGTGTGGCCTCCCAAGCTCCATTTTCCCGGGCAGAGGCATGGCGGACCGGTCCTCTGCTGTTTCCCGGTGGCCCCGCGCCAGATCTGGATGCAGCCCACGGGCCTTGAGTTTGACACCCCTGGATTAAAACATAGTTAGCATATAATTGCTTACTTGAAAACAGAAAATCACAGAATTTGAGGGAACAGTTTTTGGAGAATACACCAAGCTCTTTAGTTTCAAGTTTAATTTATATTCAAGTTTAATTCTTTCATAAACATAGAAGATAACACCAAGAAAGTCACCACTCGTAACGTGGCCACTAGAATGTGGTTTCTGATTTAGGAGAGGGAGATTGGAAATAGTAGGAAATCTTATAAATCGGACTAAGGATAGGAACTTTCAAACTGGATGTAGAAAAACAAAAAGGAAGTGCAGCTTTAAACGACTGATTTCTGTGCTGCTTTTCACTATCAGCTATAAAAAAAACTATATTTTTAAAATAAAAAATAAATTGTCTAGATTAAACAGGAAGTGTCATAATAATTATAATTGCCTTTACAGGCTTTAATATGAGCCAGAATATATGTGGGCATCCTGATATACTAATCCTAAATAGGCAAAGATTCTGATTTTTTTTTTAAAAAAAAAATTATGTTTCAGATTTAAAAAGCATAAAGTAAAGGCAAAGGTTCCCCTTGCACATAGGTGCTAGTCGTTCCTAACTCTAGGGGGCGGTGCTCATCTCCGTTTCAAAGCCGAAGAGCCAGCGCTGTCCGAAGACATCTCCATGGTCATGTAGCCGGCATGACTCAATGCCTAAGGTGCACAAAACGCTGTTCCCTTCCCACCAAAGGTGGTCCCTATTTTTCTACTTGCATTTTTTACGTGCTTTCGAACTAGGTTGGCAGAAGCTGGGACAAGTCATGGGATTCGAACTGCCGACCTTTCTGATCAACAAGCGCAGCGTCTTCGCCGCTGAGCCACCGCCTCCCTTGTTTAAAGCATACTTACCCATATTACTTCTTGCTTTACTTTCTTCTTTTCTGTAGAAAAAAAAAAACCACGCTGTTTTTTCTAACCATTCACTTGTTGAAATGAACAAGAGTTAAAAGTATCCCATCAAATTACATTCTTTATCGCAGGACTCCAACCTGAATTAAGTAGAATTTACTACATAAAAGCAGGAGTAGAAGAAATGACATAGTCGGGTAACTGGTGATTGGCCCAAAGTCACCCAGCTGGCTTTCATGGCTAAGGTGGGACTAGAACTCCCAGTCTCCTGGTGATTGGCCCAAAGTCACTCAGCTGGCTTTCATGGCTAAAGAGGGACTAGAACTCCCAGTCTCCTGGTGATTGGCCCAAAGTCACCCAGTTGGCTTTCATGGCTAAGGTGGGACTAGAACTCCCAGTCTCCTGGTGATTGGCCCAAAGTCACCCAGTTGGCTTTCATGGCTAAGGTGGGACTAGAACTCCCAGTCTCCTGGTGATTGGCCCAAAGTCACCCAGTTGGCTTTCATGGCTAAGGTGGGACTAGAACTCCCAGTCTCCTGGTGATTGGCCCAAAGTCACCCAGCTGGCTTTCATGCCTAAGAGTACTTGAACTTGCAGTCTCCTTTCCCTTAACCCAAGAGTGGGATTCAGCCGGTTCGTACTGGTTCGGGCAAACTAGTAGCTCCGACGATCAGCTGAGAACGAACCGGTTCCCTCCAACAATCAGATGGACCCGCCCGTCCTTGAGCTTTACTTACCTATATCCTTTCAGCCGATTAACATGGCAGAGTGGATTGCTGCATCTCAACTGTGTTACTCCCCAAGCAGTAACGTTGAAGGTAAGTTTTGGCAAAACTGCGCATGCACGCGATCACCAAACCAGTTGTTAAACCGGCAGGATACCCACCACTGCCTTAACCACTAGGCCAAACTGATTCTTACTTGGCGACCATCATGCATTTACGTCCATTTGCAGTGTCTTCTTGTAACCACAATTTCCGATATTTTTGCTAAAGAAATTCAGTGTTTACTTCTGGTTTTCAGCAAAAAAAAAACCACCCCAGAGCAAACAGTGAGTTCACTTAATGACTGCCACAAGGCAAGGTCATAAAATTGGACCGGTCCCACGGGCTACTTGCTTTGCGGCCATCATGGCTTAGGGAGGCTCCATTACAGCCGTAAGTCGAGGACTGCTTGTATTCTGTTCTATTAGATTTTAAACCCTGTGATTCTAACTGCCACTAAAATCATACTTGGAAAACATAATGAACCAATTTCGTTGTATTTAAGTACAATGGCAATAAAGATTATACTTATGATGTCTCTTATTAACAACGGGGCAGTGTTTTAAGAACAAGGAAAGCAAACAAGAAACCACATACCTGGCATGTCCAATCTGTCATAAATTAAAAGAAAAAAAATTATTATTGCAGAAACTATCATTAAGCAATGCAGTAAACAAAGCTGAATCAAAAAGCTACGGACAGCAATGACTTCAAATTTGGAGGATTGCGCCAAGAAATATGGATTCCTCATGTGAGCCTTGCAGAACAAAAGGACACGCAAACACACGGCAAACATTGTATTATAATTGTGTTATTATTTGTAGGTTTTCTTTAAGCTCCTTGATGAGAACCCAGATTGTTGGGGGAAATATGCTGGCTGCTGTGGCCCTGTCCTCCTTCAGCCGAATCAGAGGAGGAGGAGGAGTGGGAGTCAGAGAAAAAGAGAGGGGGGGAGGGAGAGGGAGGGAGGGAGAGGGAGGGAGGGTGAAAGAGAGGGGGAGGAAGAGAGAGAGACAGAGAGAGAGACAGAGAGGGAGACAGGGAGAGAGACACACACAGAGACAGAGAGAGGGACAGAGAGAGGGACAGAGAGAGAGAGAGAGAGAAAGAGAGACAGAGAGAGCCGGAGGCAGACCCTGGGCCGTCCGTCAGCCCTCAGATGGAGAGTCAACAGCCCCCAGGTCTGGAGGTGTCTGATGAGGAAGAGGAGGAACAGCTGGGTCCAGTGCCTGATGCACGGATGCACAGAAGGCAGAGGAGAGGAGAGCAATGGAAATCTATGGGCCGGTCCTTGGGACGGAAGAGCCGCTGCTGCTAGGGAAGCCCCACCCTAGCTCTGGGGATAAAAGGCAGGGGGCGGAGATGAATAGATGTGACAGACAACTATTCATCTCCCGGCCGGAAGGCCTTGTTAACCTGTGTTTTGCCGGGGCTGCCGGCACTCCTAATTAAAGGAATCTTTGAGTTCACTTCAGAGGGTTTGTCGTCTTTGAGGTCCTGGGACAGAAGACTGGCTCTGTAAACTGCTTTGTCAATTTTAAAACTTAGACCAGTGACCCCCGACCTTTGGGGTACTAGGGATCGGTTCCGTGGAGAGAGGTTTTCCCGCCGACCGGGGAAGGGGGGGAGGAATGTGGTTTCACGGGCCGCCTGCATCCCGCAGATGGGGCTTTGCTTGTTTGCCGTAGCCCCCTGCCAGTCCACAGACCTGGGATTGGAGACCCCTGTCTTAGAGAGGGCTGGACTGCACTGTGAAGCGGCATATAAATCTAAGCAATGTTGCTATTGCTACTTACAGTGGCTTTGTGTCCGCTTTGGGTTTTGGTGGGCAGCAGGAACGCAGGTATTTTGCCAGCAAAACGGTCAGATAGCCGAGCAACCCCAGTAGCAATAAACTGCCAAGGAGTATGAAAAATGGCACATACCAAGCCGATGAAGCATAAACGTTTTCTTTGCTGGTCACAATCGTCACACCAGGCTTGTAAGGGGGGGAAAAGGGGGGGGGGGTTGGAAGCAAAGTTGTTCTAAATGGGTAAAGCAAAACAAACAAACCAACAAAAACACCCCAGCAGTCTCAAAAGAAAAAGAAAAAAAAACAGGAGCAATTTACAACATGCACTGCAAGGACTTTAACAGTCACTGCGTAAGACAAACGGACAGAAGCCTTGAGGACTGAAACCGCGAACAAACAGCCAGCAGGCGGAAGACACAATGAAGATGTCTTAGTTTCACAAAACACGGCCATCACTTCAACTAGACTAAGCAAACTCCCCAAAATGCTAGAACAGCGATGGCTAACCTCTTTGTCCTCGCATGCCGAAAACGCACGATTGCAAGTGGCAGCATGTGCGGGTGTTCCCTCACCCACAATGCAATGCCCCCTGCCCCCCCTGCGCAGGCGTGCATGCCCCCCCATGCTCCCCCACAACCCACACATGCGTGCGAACCCCCCATGACCCACTGCGCATGTGCACGACACCCCCCCCTTCCCGCACCCCATTTTAGGCCTAGCAGGGCTCCCTGAAGCCTCCTAGGACCAAAAATGAGGTGAGGAGAGGGGGGACTGCCGCATCCCCGCACTCCCCCTGCATGTGAACCCCCCCCATGCATGCTCGTGCAACCCCCGCCCCACATCTCCCACATGCACAGCAGAGACCCAAAAATCAGCTGGCCGGCAGGAGGCGCGCACACATGCGCAATGGAGCTGAGCTGGGCAACGTCTCGTGTGCCCGCAGATTAACGCTAGGCCAGCAATCAAGTGAGCAATACCGCAATAGCGCTTATATACTGAACTGGTAGTAACTTGGCGGCCTGGGTCACTGGAACCGGCAGGGGCGTGGCGACCCAGGCCTGCCACGCCCCTGAACCAGTTCTCCAAGCAGTGCTGTAGGCAATGCCATCTTGTTTTTTGCTTCTGCGCAGAGCAATTTTGGTGGTACTGCACATGCGCACGATGTGCCCCTGAACGAACCGCCAGTAGCGGCTGCCGGAACCCACTCCTGACCTCACCCCATTCCTCCGTAAAGGGGGCGTGCATAAGTACACCAGTGTTTCTATTGTCCCTGTCCTACTGTCCCCGTTTACTTGTCTTCATTTCCTTCCTTCATGTCCATGTTCCTACTTACACCTGCTATCTTGCACAGGTTTGAGAAAGCTAAACAAGACAACAACATCATATTGACAATAAATAAATCGATAAATAACTCCCCCTGTCAACATACGACTTCCATCCCAAATCAGGACAGAATAAAAGCCCAAACTTACTGTCGTAGGAATCACCGTGGTTGGGTCCGGAATAACTCGGACGGTCAACTTTACTGTGCCGTTTTGAACATGGACTGAAGTTCTTTCAGAACTCGTTAACAGATTATCATCTGTTACGGAAACCAGCAGCCGGTATTCCCAAACTTTGTCTATTCCTGACATGTAATCGAATGGGTTGGTCAGGACTAACCTGGAGATATTGGAGCCGGCCTTTGGCGAGAAGTCAAAATGGTTATTCACGTTACCTAAAAGCAGAGCCAAAGACAAAATGAGTAAAGATAAATGAGGTTTGATTCACTGGAACAGGGTGGGTAGGACGAATGGTTGCAGGAACTGGGAATGTCTACGTGGTACGTGATGTGGTGGTGGAGCCTTGGTGGCGCAAAGGTTAGAGTGCAGTACTGCAGGCTACTTCTGCTGACGGCTGATTGCCAGCAGTTCAGCAGTTCAAGTCCCACTGGCTCAAGGTTGACTCAGCCATCCATCCTTCTTAGGTGGGTCAAATGAGGACCCAGATTGTTGGGGGCAAGAGGCTGACTCTGTAAACCGCTTAGAGAGGGCTGTAAAGCGGTATATAAGTACTATTGCACTTCCTTCCTTCCTTCCTCTCTTATTCTCTTTCTCATTCGTCTTCCTGTGGCGCAGTGGTTAGAATGTCTATTGCAGGCTAACTCTGCCAACTGCCAGGAGTTCGATTCTGATCGGCTCAAGGTTGATTCAGCCTTCCATCCTTCCGAGGTGGGTAAAATGAGGACCCAGATTGTTTGGGGCAAGAGGCTGTAAACCACTTAGAGAGGGCTGTAAAGCACTGTGAAGTGGTATATAAGTACTATTGCCCTTCCTTCCTTCCTTCCTTCCTTCCTTCCTTCCTTCCTTCCTTCCTTCCTTCCTTCCTTCCTCTCTTATTCTCTTTCTCATTCGCCTTCCTGGTGGCGCAGTGGTTAGAATGTCTATTGCCGGCTAACTTTGCCCATTGCCAGGAGTTCGATTCTGACCGGCTCAAGGTTGACTCAGCCTTCCACCTTCCAACTCCGAAGTGGGTCAAATGAGGACCCAGATTGTTGGGGGCAAGAGGCTGACTCTGTAAACCGTTTAGAGAAGGCTGCACAAACCACTGTGAAGCGGTGCATGACTCTTATTGCTATTGATAAGTGCTAGTGAAGAGAAGGACTTGGAGTGACAGGATAGCAATCTTCCAATATTTGAAGGGCTGTCACAGAGAACGTGGAGTCAACCTATTCTCCAAAGCACCCGAGAGCAGAACAAGAAATAAGAGGTGGAAAATAATTAAAGAGCGATCCAATCTAGAATTAAGGAGACATTTCTCGACAATGAGAAGAATTAATCGTTCCATTAATGAAAGGAACGGCTTGTTTCCAGAAGCTGTGGGTGCTCCGTCACCAGAGGTTTCCAACAACAGCGTGAAGAACCATTTGTCTGGAATGCTAAAGGGCCACAGGTGGCATGCAGAGACCTCTCCGGGAATGCAAGCCATCGCCCCAGCTTAGCTCCACCACGCCTGCGCGAGGGCCTCCCGCCAGCCACCTGATTTTTGAATCTCTGCCGTGCATGCGGGAGATGCGTGCGCATGTACACGGGGGTGGGGTGGGGACACATACATGCGCAGGGGGAACGCAGAGGGTGCAGCGCCCTCTGTGCCCTGTTTTTAGTCCCAGGAGGCTGCAGGGAGGCCTGCTAGGCCCAAAATAGGACATGCGGGAGTGTGTGTGTCGCACACGCATGAACAGGGGGCGGGGGAGCATGGGTGTGGGTTGTGCACGCATTGCATTATGGGTGTGGGCACGCACACACACCCTGTCGTGTGTGTGTGCACGCTTTCGGCGTGCGAGGACAAAAAGGTTAGCCATCACTGCTATAGGTTTTCCTGCTTGAGCAGGGGGTTGGACGAGAAGTCCTTCCAACTTTGTTATTCTGCCTATTCTATATTTTGAACTAAATTAATCCCCCAGTTGTTAAGTATTGTAAATATTGTGAGAACAGTTTATGGTCCATTAGAAGCTGAGAGAGTTTCTCTATCTTCCTGAACTTGATCTAATCTCAAGCCGATCTTTTAACACAGCTGTTAACTGTCATTAAACTAACTTTTTAAAAAAGCTGCTTAATGTGAACCAAACCGAAGCAGCTCCATAACACTCCTTTGACTGTAGGTTGTGTTAGATCGGGTAATGGAAAGGCACACTCAGGCTAAAGGCAACAACAGCTCTTTATTAAAGTACAACAGCAAAGATTGAGTCTGACAGCAGCCCTTTTATAGGGAGCAGTCAGACTCTTCGACCAATGAGATTAAACCTCTGTTCCCGCCGGAACGGAGGACCTTGGTGGAAACCACTATAGCTGAAGCATGTCTCGAACAGGTTGACTGTATAAATCAAATCAAGAAATAAAATTAAGTTTGTCATGCACGTATCAGGGGCTTTTATTGTTTCTTGCAGGTTAAAAAAGTGGTGGGTTGGAGGTAGCAAACCATTTTTTAATCTCTCTCTATATAAAAGCCAAATTCAATTCACTCGTCACGAAATCTCCCGAACCGTAAAGCCTGCAAATTTGAAATTTGCCAGGTATGTTCCTCTTGGCTCGCTAAGAAAGCATTTTTCAAAATGACTGTCGGATCATTAGTATTTCTTATCCAATAATTAACACACTCTGATGCTAAGGAGTTCTACTCCCCCTCCCCACCTGAAAAGAACTCTGCTCCAACTGCCAGTTGCTTCACATTCCATTACCTCAGTTCAAACTGGCAGATGTTCCACTCCCTCACTAAGGAGCGGTCTGGGGCTCCTTACAGTACTAAAGGTTGGTACCTCACCAAAATGTCTACACCTTCCACCTACGGAACTGCTTCCGGACTCAAGGCAGCGGGAGCGATATTCCTTTATGTGTTTCAATCACCGACCACCACTGAGTTAACAGATTGAACCGGAGTGAACCGGATTTCTCCTGCATTGCCTGATCACATAGTTTCGTTGTGAAGCACAGCTTTCCAGCTAGTGACATATCAAATAATTCTTGGCAAGTATGAACAGGATGAACAATATCTCTCTTGAGCAAACTGTAAGTTCGGATTGTAGTGTCACCTCCTGCCTTGAAATAATTTCTTTTGGTGTCGATACAAATAAATACATTTAGGGAGTGTCTTGCCTTTATTATTTTTACAAATAACTCAGGTCAAAATGGCAGCTGTGGAAGAGGAAAGTCTTCAAAGTAAAATAAGAAAGTCCAGCTGCCTCTTGAAAAAGCACCTTTTAGACAGCACGTGTTAGAATATATATATATTCTACCGGCAAGTAATGACATAACATAGTCAAAGACGAAGTATGAAATACCTGACGTGATAGTATATCGGAACGACTTTGGACTTGAATCCCGATCCACGCAGGTAATACTGAAACTATTAATAATGCCCAAACTTAGATCCACGGGCACTTCCAGCAGCTGTCCATCAGGAGTGCATATGGGTGGTTCGTCATTTGCTTCAAGAACATTGATTATTACCTAAAGAAAGATTTGAAGAAATATTTGAAAGAAACGCAGTGGTTAGAATGCAGTATTGCAGGCAAATTCTGCCCACAGCCAGGAGTTCGATCGTCGCCGGCTCAGGTTGACTCCGCCTTCCATCCTTCTAAGGTCAGTAAAATGTGGACCCAGATTGTTGGGGGGCCATGTGGTGACTCTGTAAACTGCTTAGAGAGGGCTATATAGTACTGTGAAGGGGTATATAAGTGCTATTCCTTCCTTCCTTCCTTCCTTCCTTCCTTCCTTCCTTCCTTCCTTCCTTCCTTCCTCTCTTATTCCCTTTCTCATTCTTGTTCCTGGTGGTGCAGTGGTTAGAATGCAGTATTCCAGGCTAACTCACCACTCACTGTCAAGAGCTCAATCCTGACCGTCTCGAGGTTGACTCAGCCTTCCATCCTTACAAGGCTGGTAAAATGAGGAGTTAGATTATTGGGGGCCTTAAGCTGACATTTGTAAACTGATTAGAGAGGGCTGTAAATCATTATGAAGCGGTATATAAGTCTACGTGCTATTGCTAAAAAAATAAAATCTGAAGAGTGTAGAACATCTAGTCCATGGACCGGAACTAGCCCAGAAACTGGGCTGCGCAAACAAGGGAAGCCCCATCTGTGGGATGCAACTAGCATGCAAAACCGAACTCCCTCCTTCCTTTCCCACGGAAAAACCTCTTTCCACGGGACCGGTCCCTGTTGCCCAAAAGATTGGCGGTTCCTGGTCTAGAAGAAAGCTTTCTAGTCTACAGGTTCAGGGCTGATTCTTGTGGTAGATGCAACAGAGCACTTGGTCTGAGCAGGAGATATTAAAGAAGTCAGGGCAATCTGTTAAAGGACCAACAGCTTGGAGTAAAACCAATTGTAATTTACCATCCCAAGAAAACATAAACTGAGATTTGAAAGAGACACCTATAACAACAGAAAAAGAAAGGGAGAGAGGAGGAGAGAACGAGAGGAAGAGGAGGGAAGGAAGAAAGAGGTAAGGAGAGGAGGATGAAAGGGAGAGAAAGAGAAGGAGAGAGGATAGGAAGGGGAAGAGGAAGAGTAGGAGTAGGGGAGAGGTAAGGGAAGAAGAAAGGGGAAGGAGAGGAGGAAGGAAGAAAGTAGAGAAGGGAGGGAGGGAAAAAAGAAAGGGAAAATAAGGTGGGGTTACAACAGGAGGAAGGGATGGTAAACAAAGCAACCCAAACTGTATATTTAATATTCCTATTAAATGGAATAACAAATATATAACAATGACAAATGTAAAGAAGAATAACAATTATGTGAATGTATGCTTACAATGGTATGTAAGAGAATAAAAAATAATAAACTTTATTAAAAAAAGAAAGAAATCATCTTAACTGCAATTTAATGTATGATCCTGACTGTTTGTGACTACGTAACAACTCTAGGCTGATGACTTGTTTAACTCCACCCCCGCCTCATCCTCCCACCCCACTTCAGATAAGAGCCAATTTTGCAGATTTTGCTTCTACGAATGTCACTTCCGGCAAATCCTACTGTGTTTTACCATCACGAGGCAAAGAAAAGTAGATCGCAAGGAACGATGTGCTCTGTTTTTACGTTCACCAGTTTACTCACGAAGGAATTTCCAATCTTGCCCTCGTTGTCAGAAGCTCGCACTTCAAGAGTGTGTACTCGTTGTGTTTCATAGTCTAATCGCTTTGTGTTCTGCAAAATACCCAGCTGGGGATCAATTACAAATAAATCTGTGACACCTCCACCGCTCTCTCCGGACAAAATGGAGTAAGAAATTCCAGTGGGAGGCAAATCCTTATCAGTCGCAAGCACGCTTCCGATAGAAGAGCTGGCTGAAATGAAAATAGCAGTACATTAAGACAACAGGCAGGTAGTTTTGGAGTGTGTGCGGTGTGTTTAAGAGATTGTGCAGGCTTCAGAAAGGACTAGGGTCAAAAGGTTGGACACCTAACATCAAAAATGTCATCAAAAAAGCACAACAAGGAATGTTCTTTCTGCGCCAAATCAGGAGGCTCAAACTGCCCAAGGAGCTGCTGATTCAGTTCTACAGAGGAATTATTGAGTCTGTCCTCTGTACCTCCATCACTGTCTGTTTTGGCTCTGCAACCCAACAAGACAGACACGGACTTTGGAGGAGAATCAGAACTGCAGAAAAAACAATGGCTACCAACCTGCCTTCCATCGAGGACCTGTCCACTGCACGAGTCAAAAAGAAGGCTGGGAAAATATCTACAGACCCTTTGCATCCTGGACATAAATTGTTTCAACTCCCTCAAAATGACGCTACTGGGCACTGCACCCCAGAACAACTAGACACAAGGACAGTTTTCCCCCCAAATGCCATCACTCTGCTAAACCACTAATTCCCACATCAGTCTGTATTACTATTCTTCTTCTCTTCCTTGCTATCTTTTCCCACTTATGACTATAACCATGTTGCTTGTATCTTTCAATTTATATTGTTTTTATTTGTTTCCTAGTGCAATTTGATAGCTTGTTAGTAACCTTGACGATCACCAAGTGTTGTATCTTTTTATTCTTAATGAATGTATTTTATTCTCCTTATGTAAAATCTGTAAAGCAGGGCTATCCCTGTGACTGAAGCCATGTCATTTATTTTACAATAGGGACATCCAACCTTGGCAACTTTAAGACTTGTGGACTTCCAACTCCCAGAAATGAAGTCCACAAGTCTTAAACGGGTCATGGTGGGATACCCCTGCTGTAATGTATATTTTAAGAAGGGGTGTGGCTTCAGTCACACGGATATTACATGGCTGTGAAAATATCTATAGACCCCTCACATCCTGGACATAAATTGCTTCAACTTCTACCCTCAAAATAACACTATAGGGCACTGCACACCAGAACAACTAGACACAAGGACAGTTTTTTCTCCATCACTCTGCTAAACAACTAATTCCCACAACACTGTCAATTTATTTACTGACTGTATTACTATTCTTCTTCTCATCCCTCCTATTACCTATATCCTCCCACTTATGACTATAACTATGTTGCTTGTATCTTCATGATTTATATTGTTTTATTTGTTTCCTAGTATGATTTGATTGCTTATTTGGTAATTATGGCTATCACTAAGTGTTGTATCTTATGATTCTTATGAACGTATTTTTTTCTTTTATGTTCACTGAGAGCTTATGTACCAAAGACAAATTCCTTGTGCGTCCAATCACACTTGGCCAATATTCTATTCTATTCTATTCTATTCTATTCTATTCTATCCCATCTTATCTTTTCTATTCTATTCTATTCTGTATTAATTCTATTCTATTCTATTCTATTCTATCCCATCTATTCTATTCTATTCTATCCCATCTTATCTTTTCTATTCTATTCTATTCTGTATTAATTCTATTCTATTCTATTCTATTCTATCCCATCTATTCTATTTTATTCTATTCTATTCTATCCCCTTTTCTATTCTATTCTATTCTATCCCATCTATTCTGTTATATTCTATTCTAATTCTATTCTATCCTATCCCATCTATTCTATTCTATTCTATTCTATTCTATTCTATTCTATTCTATCTTATGTATTCTATCTTATATATTAATTCTATTCTATTCTATTCTATCCCATCTATTCTATTTTATTCTATTCTATTCTATCCCCTTTTCTATTCTATTCTATTCTATCCCATCTTTTCTATTCTATTCTATTCTATCCCATCTTATCTTTTCTCTTCTCTTCTCTTCTCTTCTCTTCTATTCTATATTACAGGTAGTCCTCAACTTACAACAGTTCATTTAGTGACCGTTCAAAGTTACAACGGGCCTGAAAGCGAATTCAAGTTTTCTTTACCAAGGTCATTTGGGAAACATTACCATTTTCACACCACCGCTTTTATTTACATAGCGATAGTAACCGGTGTTTGTACATTTCCTTGATAGCCAGAAAGTTTTAAAAAACCTTTTTTTTAAAAAGTGGAGGAAATAGGTATATTAGATTCTGAAGAAGGTTCAGACACTTCATTCCAGTGGCTTATTTGGTCTAAAGAAACATTCACCCCAATAAAACTATCTGTGTGGCTGATACAGAGCAGGGTGTAGAATCAGCATTAATTTGAGAGAATTCTATTTTATAGCCCTGTAAATTTGAGAATAAGCCATCGTCACTTACATGGTACTATTTCAGATACATTAAAAGTGTACAAAGCGCTATTGAAGACTGGAGAAAACTCATTGACTGGCTGAATGTCAATATAAATGTAGATTCGTTCTGTAAATACAGCAAGTAAGAAAAACGTGAAAGGTGAGACAGAAAGATAAGCCCCATTTAAAAATAATTTTTTCCCAGAAAAAAAGTCAGGGGAAAAAGGGGACAAGAAGAAAAGTTCATACTAACCAGAAAAGAAAGGCTTAGAAATATCCTGGATGAGGGTATTCAGAATATATTGTCTCTGCACGCTTCCGTCTGTTGCGTTTTCCAAGTCTACATTTCCTGTAAGCTGAAAGGAACATTCTTTTTACGGGCAGTCCTTGATTTATGACGGAAATTGAGCCCAGAATTTATGTGTTAAGTGAATTTTGCCCCATTTTACGACCTTTCTTACCACAGTTGTTAAGTGAATCATTGCGGTACTTAAGTTGGTAACATGGTTGTTAAGTGAATCTGGCTCTGGCTTCCCCATTGACTTTGCTGGCCAGAAGGTTGCAAAAGGGGATCATAAACAGTGACCGTCATAAATATGAACCGGTTGCCGAGTGTCTGAATTTTGACCCTGTGATTACGGAGATGCTGCAAAGGTCGTAAGTGTGAAAAACTGGCCATAAGTTTCTTTTTTTCCAGTACTGTTCTACTGTTGTAACTTTGAACAGTCACTAAATGGACTGTCGTAAGTTGAGGATTACCTGAAATTGATTGCCATATTATTTTTCCTCGCTGTGATTTTTTTCTAACATTTTTCAACAACTTCTGAATCACTCCAAAGCGGTACAGGAATTGTAGTTCTTAAATGCCATGGTGATATACAGGCAGTCCTCATTTTACAACCTTTCATTTAGTGACCATTTGAAGTTGCAACGGCATTGAAAACAGTGGCTTACAACCAGTACAGATGTCAACTCCTAAAGTTGCCACGGTGAGGGAATGGGGGAGCTCATTCCACGTATAGCCGGCTTGGCCCATTCATAGTCTTATTTTACCTCCTGGCAGATATTTTTAATTGGGCATTTTTAGGGGTTATTTTTAAACATTGTTTTAATTGCTTTACTTTAGGTACAGTTTTTTACAGCCTCCTCTTTTAAGTATTTAGTATTTAACTATGTTTGTATTTATTCCTATGTATTTATGTGTTTTAATCTGACTGTACACCGCCCCGAGTCCCTTTTGGGAGAGTTTAAAATAAAGTAAAATATACTTTGGCTAGAGTTGGATCTCATATGACCGTAGCAGGCTTGGGAAGGGTGCACCTCATTGGGGAATGTGATTTATGACACAGACTGAGGGGAGGGAAGGAACAGGGGTAAAGTTCAGCTATAATTCAAAAAAGGCTCAGATCTGACTGATAAAAAGGTCTTGCCAAAATAAATGCTCCTAATAAACGACTACTTTTCTTTTGAAATTTGGCTCGAGGCTCATGAATCAATTAGGGCATTTTTTGGAAACCTGACAACGTGATTGTAGGGGCAGTGCAAGGACAAGTAGTCTCTTTTTTCAATGGGGACATAACATTGAATGGTTGCTAATCATCACTAAATGAATGGTCATAAATTGAGGGCATCCTGTTTTTTAAAAAAAGCAGGCTTTAAAAAAATTGTGTTCCTATAGCTATCTCTCAAGTACAAAGTGCCACTGATTTTATATTCATGGTTTTTCCTTAGGAAAAGGGAAACTATTCCGCTAGTCGTTGCCGACTCTAGGGGGTGCTGCTCATCTCTGTTCCAAGGTCATTGAGCCAGCGCTGTCCGAAGATATTCCCGCGGTCATGTGGCCAGCATGACATCACAGAGCTCCGTTCCCTTCCCACCGAAGGGGTACTTATTTATCTACTCGCATTTGCATGCTTTCCAACTGCTAGGTTGGGAAGGAGCTGAGGTGAGGACGGGAACTTACCCCATCGTGCAGCACTCGAGTTTCGAACTTGGACTGCTGGCTTTCCAGCCGACAAACCGAGCATCTTAACCACTGAGTCACTGTGGCGCTAGCAACTCTACAGTAAAATGTGCCAGACTCTCAAAGAATTTATATTAGACTAGCCGATAACCTAGTGTTGTTATTTATTTATTTATTTATTTTATTAAATTTGTTAGCCGCTCCCTCTCCACAAAGGGACTCGGGGTGGCGTACAATAAATAAGACACATATTATAAAAATTACACATTGTACACATTGTACAGAGGAGGTATAAAACGCAATACAATATTATAATAACATATAAATATTAAAATAAGTTAAATTAAAACCCCAATAGAGATTATAAGTTTAAAAATTGCCAGGGGGAATAAAATGGAACTATGGTTGAGCCAGGCCTGCTAGTTGAAAAAGGTGGGTCTTGAGTTTTGAACGGAAGGAGGCCAGATATTTATTTACAGGGGGAAAATGTCCGGACCAAACGTTATTTCTAATGTTGGATTTTCCCCTTTACCAGAGGGAGCCCCCTTGTGGAGTACTGTGAAGCTGCTACCACGGAAATTCCACTGTGCTGTACAGTGGAAGCCATTTTAAGGCAGTGCAGTAATAGCCATTTTAAGGCACAACAGGCTGTATCTTAACAGAACACCCACCCCAAGCGCTGTTAGGGGTGTCTTACCCCCACAGTATTTGTTTCCAGAGAGTAAGTCGTCTGTGTACCATGATTGGTTGAAATTGCTTGAGGCGTTCCAGAGTTATGCTGGAACACACACACACCAATTTTGGGATGATTTTAAATAAATGTGTTGGTTTTGCTTCTTAATAAAACAAATCCCCTTGACCTAAAATTCTGATCTGAAGGATATTTTTGATAACACTGTGGTTGATACAGATAAGACACTTACATGTCTCCACATTAAATTTTGACCTTTTTTTAATGCTACCTTAATGGGAAACATTTCCCTCACTGCACTTCCTCTCCGGATTGTATTTGAATAGGCACCCCATTCCCCAAATTTAAATAATAATAAAACAGTTAATTAGCAGACCTTAATTATTCCGGAGTGAGGAGGGTCCTGGGTAAATTTATGACTTCCAACCCCAGACAGTTCAGTGAAGTTAAACAGATTGTTTGGGGATTCCGCATCTTCATCTTTGCAATCATTCTTTAAATGGATGATTTCAAATCCAGGGGAAGCCGTTTCAGGAATTGCCGTCCTATTTAAGAAAAATAAATTACAGCTCTTCATTTCGGATTTTCTGGTTCTGAAAGCCTAGCTTTCCAAAATGTCTAAAAGAACGTCTTGTGCAATGATGGCGAAACTTTTTCTTACGGCGTGCCAAAATTGTGCATGCCCACACCAATTCAATCCTCTCCGACCACCCGCGCATGTGTGCGCGCCCTCCCCCGCATGCACGCATGACCCCTCGCCAGGCTCCAGAGTGTTTCCTGAAGCCTGGGGAGAGTGTAAATGGCCTCCCCCAGAAGCCCTCCGGAAGCTGGAAACATATCATTTCCAAACTTCCAGTTGGCTCTTTGGGGCCGTTTTTCGCCCTCCCTGGGCTTCACGAAAGCCTCTGGAAGCTGGGAAAGGCGAAAAACAGGCCCAATGGGCCAACTGGAAGTTTGTTCCAGTTTGTTCCGCGCTATGTTAAAAAGTTTAAAGTCATTAGCTCTAATAGAATTGCCTGAAGCTTAAGAGAATAGAAAATATTGTGCAGTCCTTGGTGCTCTCTGAGCTTGGTGGTTTTCTTGCAGACGTTTCATTACCTAGCTAGGTAACAGCATCAGTGCTAGAAGGGAGTGGGGTTTGCTTTCATCTCAACACCCTACTTCCTTCTAGCACTGATGAGGTTACCTAGTTGGGTGATGAAACGTCTGCAGGAAAACCATCAAGCTCGGAGAGCACCAAGGGACCCCACGGTCCTCCTCCTCTTCCACTCCACAAACCCTACTCCCTTCTAGCACTGATGATGTTACCTAGTTGGGTAATGAAACGTCTTCAAGAAAACCACCAAGCTCAGAGAGCACCAAGGACCCCAAGGTTGAACCCCGAGCTACAAATATTCTCTTCTATCAATAGTATACAATATTATTACCTGCGATTGTATTCTGTGCATTCGGGTGGAAGGTCATTGATATCCTCAATAAATACGAAAATTTCAATTTGAGCAGTTCTTTTACGGGTAGCGCTGTCCTCAACACGAATGGTCAAAGAGATATTAGGATGGGTTTTGAGGGGATCAGCATCACGATTTAGCCGGCCGGCCACCGAGACCGTACCTGTCACTAAAATAGAAATAGGCTGTAAGAGTTTCCATGCACCACTGCAGACGTAGCTTTTGATTACGACAGAAACTGGTTTTATATAGTTGTATTCCGCTTTTATTATTTTTAGAAATAACTCAAGATGACAAACATAACCAACACGCCTTCCTATTTCCCCCCCAAAAAGCAACTCCTGTGACATGGATGTGGCTGGAAGAGAGTAACTGGCCCAAAGTCACAAAGCTGGCTTTCGTGCCTAAGGAGGGACTAGAACTCACCGGCTCCTAGTGATTGGGTCAAAGTCGCCCAGCTGGCTTTCATGCCTAAGGAGGGACTAGAACTCACCGACTTCTGGTGATTGGCTCAAAGTCACCCAGCTGGCTTTCATGCCTAAAGTGGGACTAGAACTCATCGATTCCTGCTGATTGGCCCAAAGTCACCTAGCTGGCTTTCATGCCTAAAGTGGGATTAGAACTCACCGACTTCTGGTGATTGGCTCAAAGTCACCCAGCTGGCTTTCATGTCTAAGGTGGGAGTAGAACTCATCGATTCCTGGTGATTGGCCCAAAGTCACCTAGCTGGCTTTCATGCCTAAGGCGGGACTAGAACTCACCGTCTCCTGGTGATTGGCCCAAAGTCACCCAGCTGGCTTTCATGTCTAAGGTGGGATTAGAACTCACCGACTTCTGGTGATTGGCCCAAAGTCACCCAGCTGGCTTTCATGCCTAAGGCGGGACTAGAACTCATCGATTCCTGGTGATTGGCCCAAAGTCACCCAGCTGGCTTTCATGTCTAAGGTGGGATTAGAACTCACCGTCTCCTGGTGATTGGCCCAAAGTCACCCAGCTGGCTTTCATGTCTAAGGCGGGACTAGAACTCACCGTCTCCTGGTGATTGGCCCAAAGTCACCCAGCTGGCTTTCATGTCTAAGGTGGGACTAGAACTCATCGATTCCTGGTGATTGGCCCAAAGTCACCCAGCTGGCTTTCATGCCTAAGGCGGGACTAGAACTCATCGATTCCTGGTGATTGGCCCAAAGTCACCCAGCTGGCTTTCATGCCTAAGGCGGGACTAGAACTCATCGATTCCTGGTGATTGGCCCAAAGTCACCCAGCTGGCTTTCATGCCTAAGGTGGGATTAGAACTCACCGACTTCTGGTGATTGGCTCAAAGTCACCCAGCTGGCTTTCATGTCTAAGGTGGGACTAGAACTCATCGATTCCTGGTGATTGGCCCAAAGTCACCCAGCTGGCTTTCATGTCTAAGGCGGGACTAGAACTCACCGTCTCCTGGTGATTGGCCCAAAGTCACCCAGCTGGCTTTCATGTCTAAGGTGGGACTAGAACTCATCGATTCCTGGTGATTGGCCCAAAGTCACCCAGCTGGCTTTCATGCCTAAGGCGGGACTAGAACTCATCGATTCCTGGTGATTGGCCCAAAGTCACCCAGCTGGCTTTCATGCCTAAGGCGGGACTAGAACTCATCAATTCCTGGTGATTGGCCCAAAGTCACCCAGCTGGCTTTCATGCCTAAGGTGGGATTAGAACTCACCGACTTCTGGTGATTGGCTCAAAGTCACCCAGCTGGCTTTCATGTCTAAGGTGGGACTAGAACTCATCGATTCCTGGTGATTGGCCCAAAGTCACCCAGCTGGCTTTCATGTCTAAGGCGGGACTAGAACTCACCGTCTCCTGGTGATTGGCCCAAAGTCACCCAGCTGGCTTTCATGTCTAAGGTGGGACTAGAACTCATCGATTCCTGGTGATTGGCCCAAAGTCACCCAGCTGGCTTTCATGCCTAAGGCGGGACTAGAACTCACCGTCTCCTGGTGATTGGCTCGAAGTCTCCCAGCTGGTTTTCATGGCTTTTAATTTTGCTTAATGAGACTGTTTCTCATTTAAGTCCCCTTGAATTGGACATTCATAACAATGGATGGCCGCAGTGAAGAATGAGAAAAGTTGAGATAGTGACAGATGATCAAAGCCATGTTCCTTCTTTATCTACATATCTTG